>NC_086454.1:340821314-341083708 GCF_028390025.1 Pseudophryne corroboree
ATGTTGCGGGCCCGGAAACCGGCTTCGGCTCGGATTTACTATAGGGTCTGGCATTCTTACTTTGTTTGGTGCGCATCTAACGATTATGACGCTTCCAAGTTTAGTATAGCCAAGTTGTTGGCTTTTCTTCAGCAGGGCCTGGACTTAGGCCTGCGTCTGGCCTCCCTCAAGGTTCAAATATCTGCCTTGTCGGTGTGGTTTCAGAGAAAAATTGCGACCTTACCTGATGTGCATACCTTTACTCAGGGCATGTTGCATATCCAACCTCCCTATGTCCCGCCTGTGGCTCCTTGGGACTTGTCGGTAGTTTTGGAGGCGTTACAAGAGTCTCCGTTTGAACTTCTTGGTTCAGCTGACCTTAAGTGGCTTTCCCTTAAGGTGGTGTTTCTGCTGGCTATTGCTTCAGCTAGACGTGTGTCGGATTTGGGTGCCTTGTCCTGTAGTTCCCCATATCTGATATTTCACTGTGACCGGGCGGTTCTTAGGACTCGTCCCGGCTATCTGCCTAAGGTGATTTCTTCGTTCCACCTTAATCAGGAGATTGTAGTTCCGGCACTTGTTTCTCCTGATCTGTCTCCCAAAGAGCGGTCTTTGGATGTGGTACGGGCTCTCCATATCTATGTGAAGAGAACTGCTCCTATTAGGAAATCTGATTCTTTTTGTTGTGTTTGGGTTTCACAAACGTGGCTGGCCTGCTCACAAGCAAACTTTGCCCAGATGGATTAGAATGGTGATTGCACATCCTTATGTGAAGGCTGGTCTCTCTGCTCCTGATCACATTAAGGCCCATTCTACTCGGTCTGTTGGACCTTCTTGGGCGGCCCAACGTGGTGCGACCCTTGAACAATTGTGCAAGGCAGCTACATGGTCCTCTGTGAACACGTTCATAAGGTTCTATGCCTTCGATACTGCCGCTTCCCAGGATGCTTCCTTTGGATGCCGGGTTTTGTGCCCGCTACAGTGCGTCCCCTCCCATAAGGAACTGCTTTAGGACATCTCCATTGTCCATTCCTTGTGGAGCACAATGTACCCCACAGCAGAAAATGAGTTTTATGGTAAGAACTTACCCTTGTTAAAACTCTTTCTGCGAGGTACACTGGGCTCCACAAGGCTGACGCACTTAGCTTCTTTGTGTTGGTATGGTATTAGCCGCTGACACGTCTCCTGTCGTGAGAATGCGGTGTTGTGGCTACTAACTGTTGTCGTCTCTTTTCCTGCTACTGCATTGGACTGGTTAACTGAAAACTGAGATCCTGTGCAGGGAGGCGGGGTGATATAGGAGGCGGCGCTATGCATTCTGGGAACAGTCAAAGCTTTGAGCCTGTTGGTGCCTCGGCTCCAGATCCTACTCTACACCCCATTGTCCATTCCTTGTGAAGCCCAGTGTACCTTGCAGAAAGAGCAATAACCAGCACTGGGCTGATAGCCCAGTGCTATGCCCCGCACCCCTGGTGGCGGTGGGTGCGGGGTTAATTGTTAATATTGTTCTTTACAGGTGGTCTACAGGTCCCAGTAAGCCTGCCCCAGCATGCTGGCACTTGGAGAACCACAAGTGCCAGCATGCCCGGACATAAAGGGCCCGCTGGCACCTGTAGTCCACCTGTAAAGAAAATATTAAACTAAAAACACCACACTATCTTTAAAAAAAAAAGTTTATTAGTCAGGGTCTTCACCTGGGGGCGGCCTTCCCAGGGCTTCTGGCGTCTTCACCTGGGGGTGCAGCGGCCTTTAAGCTCTTTTGCATAGCCGCCGCCTTCCGGCGTCTTCTGTCTTCAGGAGCATTTCTCTGCTCCTCCTCCGCCATCGGACTGACGCGCCGCTGCCTCGAGCTGACTTATATTAGTCAACCGGAGGGGGCGGGGTGATGACACAGTGAGCCGTGATTGGCTCACGGTGGCCATCTTGAATGTAAAAAATGATGCTGAGGCGCCATTTTTGAAATTGGTACCGCTCCGCTGCCAAACTCTGCAGAATGGCCTGCCGCTAATACTCTCACCACCTCCCGCCACCCGCCCGCACGTCCGCCGCCACTGACGCCCGCACCTCAGCCGCACCCACACAGTGATTGACAGCGGATCCAGCGACGAATCCGCTGGCCAAGCACTGTGGCCTCACTCACAGGGGCATGCTTTCATGAGTTGAAAGCACGTCCCTGTATGAAAGCGGCACCTCTAATGGTTCTGCTTTCCCATGTATTTTCAATGGGCTTTTAATGTCCATTGCTAGGCCCCGCCTGCGCCCGCCCCTCGCTCCCACACCTTTACCCATTCACAACGGGAGGCACCACGATCGGTGCCTCCCAAACACATTTAGACAGGGATAATGATTAGATTACTATAAAGCAGATACTTATGACACAGAATATGTGTCATAAGTATCTTCTTTATATTATTTTAATCATTAATGTCAGGGGAGGCACTGCCTCCTACCTCCCCTGCCTCCCCTGACTGCACATCCCTGGAACAAAGACCATTTTAAACAACCTTAAAAAATACAAATAGAAAAATATAGCTCTCTCCCCCTCCTATCGCTCCTCTGGCCAGGAAGCTTGGTTGGTAGCTCATGAAATCTGATATTCCTGTGTCTCTGCCTGCACTGCATACTGTCCTCACATTCTGGCTGCCTGGTTCTGCTGCTGCACAAGAGGGAGAGCTAGTGATATCAATGTGTTTCGACCAGGTGGCACCCTGACAGAGGGGGACCCAGGGTACAGTATGCCCTGCGCTCCCACCTTCAACTGGCTATGACTGTATGCCCAGTTTAAGGAATAATAAGCACATGGACTATTAAGGGATCTAACCACAGTTTTCTAGAAATCATACATTTGCAGGAAAATTTTAAGAAGATGCAAGGGGCATCCATCATGTTGTAAGTACAGCAGTACGGCTTTACCTGATGTTGACTTAGACAATGATCCTACAACTCTGTAACTGTGGACACCAATATTCATAGAGAGATGCTTCCCATAGAAGCAGTGGCGGAACTACCGCCAGTGCAAGCGGTGCCTTGCACTGGGGCCTGCCACTGTCAAGGGGTCCAAAGCCAGCGGCATGTAATGAGTCAAACTGACTCTTTACATGCCGCTGTGTGCTGCGGGCCACCGCCGCCCGCCGAGGAGAGGAGCAGCAGGGATGCAGCGGCCATGGGGGGAAGGAGGAGGAGAGAGGTAGAGGAGGGAGCCGCAGCAGCGCACTGTAATTGGTGGAGGCGCTGTTGCTGCCAGTGGTGCCGAGAGGGGGGGGAGGGTACAAATTACCAGGCCCCAGGTCTGATGGAGGGGCCCAGTGGGGGCCCCCGAGCAGAGCTGTCTTAACAGCAGTGTAGGCCCCTGGGCACAGCAATGTACTGGGGCCCCTACCCACCCATCAGTGGTAGGGGTGGGGGGTGCTATCAGCGGAAGCTTTGATGTCCCTCCGGGGGTAGGGGGGTTCTATCTTTCGCTCAGCATGTAGGGCCTGGAGAAATAATTTCTGCTAATTACTCCATTACTGCACAGATGGGGCGGGAAGGAGAACACTAAACTGTAGAATGGGACATTGTGCTGAATGAAGGGGCCCTGGTACATGACTTCCAGGGTGGTAGGGGGTGTTTACTACACAGAGGAGGGGTCGATAGTGGAGTGGGCTTAATATTCATCATTTTCCGAGGGTCAGGGCAGCTTGCTTTACCGCAGATATCTCCAGTTTTTGGAAATAGATTTCTTAGATTTAATTGGATAAAAAAAACTAGAGAGTCCCACCTTTCAGGAGGTTCTGGGGACTTGGGGATCAGACTTCAGGAGCCAGAGCAATCCACCAACAAATATATAAAACAGCATATTAGGCGTGTGGAGCTGGAGCAGGGACCAGCTGCTGGAAAGCTGATATCTCTGGTTCTGGGCATAGTAGAGACAAGCTGCTAGTGTCCACTGAAAGGGGAGAGTCCCAGCGTTTGGAGTATACCCTCAGAAAAATGCCAAGTCAGTCAGAACTCGAGATATCTGGCTGGGAAGAACAATTAACAGGCTTGGATGGGGACCACTGCTTTGAAGTCGGATATCTCCGGTTCCCCAGGGCCGATTTTCAAATATCTGGTACCCCTGGAAAGAGGGGACCCTCAGCTATCAGCCTAGGGCCCTTTTACTCCAGGGGCCCTTGGGCAAGAGCCCATTGAGCCCATACGAAAAGACGGCTCTGCCCCCGAGCTTCCTCCCGCTTAACTGGCAGCAGCTGCAGCTTTTCTTCTCAGCCCAGCACACGCTGCTGTGTGCTGGGCTCGAGTGTGGCCATATATAAATACCATAGGGCTGCCTGAGTGCTTTTGCGCAGTTTTCAAGGTATCCGATCTCTATTCTTTTACACGGAGTGTGGCCATGGTGGCTGCAAAACTACAATTTTTTAGGTATTTTTCTAAGGATGCATGACCATACCTCCTGTAATTAGGCAATGCCCCCTGAAAAGTACCTGGGCCCAGTCAGGCTCTCCACTGCCCTGGCTGCTGCTGTCCTTCTCCTTCCACATAGGCTGTACTCCAGCAGTGGCGGGCAGCCTATGTGAAAGGAGAGGGACAGCTGCAGCAGCGCCTCCACCAATTATCTACCAGAATATCTATCTATTCTGTCTGTCTGCCTTAATGTGTAAAAAGGGGGCGCTGTCTGCCGTAATGTGTAAAAAGGGGGACGCGGTCTGCCATAATGTGTAAAAAGGGGGATGCTGTCTGCCGTAATGTGTAAAAGGGGACGCTGTCTGCCGTAATGTGTAAAAAAGGGGACACTGTCTGCCGTAATGTGTAAAAAGGGGGACGCGGTCTGCCATAATGTGTAAAAAGGGGGACGCTGTCTGCCGTAATGTGTAAAAAGGGGATGCTGTCTGCCTTAATGTGTAAAAAGGGGGACTGTCTGCTGTAATGTGTAAAAAGGGGGACGCTGTCTGCCGCAATGTGTAAAAAGGGGACGCTGTGTGCCGTAATGTGTAAAAAAGGGGATGCTGTCTGCTGTAATGTGTAAAAAAGGGGACACTGTCTGCCGTAATGTGTAAAATGAGGAATCTGTCCGCCGTAAGGTGTAAAAGGGGCTCTACCTGGTGTAGTGGTGCTACTGTGCGGCGTAATTTGAATAATGGAGACTACTGTGCACCGTTATATGAAGTGGTATTATTTTGTGGCCACACCCCCTCCCCATGAAGCCACGCCCCCATATTTTTTGCGTGCGCCTACGGTGCGCACTGCCCCTGTTTTGCATAGGGGGGGGGGCTCCGATGCTCTTTCTTCCCCTCAGCGCTAAAATATCTTGTTACGGCACTGTTGCTAGGGATCCATTTCCCTGGCCCTGAGCTGGTCCCCCTCACCAGATCCTCTCCAGGGTTGAGGGGGTGGACTTAGACAGGATGAGGGGGGGGGGGGGGCAAAGCTTTTTGTCGCACCTGGGCCCACCGCTCGCTAGTTCTGCCACTGCATGGCAGTATTCAGTTACCAGAGATATCATTAGAAATCTCAACTATAGAGCACATCTTACTGCTTGGTGATTGTTATTAGTTTTCGTGATCACAGTAACAACCTGTTTTATTCACCCAGATAAGCTGGTAAATTAGAAGCCGTATAGTTTAGCAATTACGGCTGGTATTATACATTTAGAAAGTGTTTCTTGCACAAGTTGTGAACGGCATCCTGCACTACAATTGATTATGCTACTGTATATATCAGAAGTAAGCTTGCGAGCAGGGCCCTCCTACCTCTATGTCTGTTTTTACCCAGTTTTGTTCTATTACTGTTGCTCTAATTGTAAAGCGCAATGGAATATGCTGCGCTATATAAGAAACTAAATAAATAAATAAATAATAAATAAATAAATAGAGGGGACCCATATACAGTCTCTGTCCAGGTCCCCTCCTCTCTTGCTAAAAGGGCAGCAGGCTGCGAGCACTAGCATACCTCCCAACTGTCCCGATTTTCATGGGACAGTCTTGTTTACTGAGCACTGTCCTGCTGTCCCACCAAGGGCCGCGGTGGAGGGGGGATGTTGGGAAGCCCTTGTCACTCACTGCTCTGCTTAGCAGTGGTGAACATGTGCTGTGCACACGCGCCCAACGTGTTATGCTCTTGTGAAATATGTTTTTCCACCACTGGGGGTCCCTAGGCCTCCTGACTCTGGGGTGTTGTCATCTATCTGTTAATTATCATCATGGACAACACCTAATATTAGCCTATTTATTGGGAGGTGCCCTGGCCCCTAAATCCCTGTAATTAAGAACATGTGAATAACCCATCCTAATGATAGATAAGATAATTTCAAACTCTCAGACTTGTTAATGGCTTGGAATAACCCCTGCCACCATTATGTGTGACATCGAGTATAAGGGGATAGGGGCCCATTTATCAAACAAATAATTGCTGCTTGTTCCCCCGAAACACCCGTTTTTGCATTCCCGATATCGGCAAGTCAGGCAGCATCGCATCCCGCATAGAAACCTATGGGCGAAGCGGCTGCCGGTGGGAATGGAGGGATCTACTGCGGTCCCTCCTACATACATTCAGGGGATACTTAATTATTACATCTAACCTCTGAAAAAACACATTTACTGGGGTTAAACGCAAATATTAAGGGGCTGATTATTAAAGCTTTTTTTTTGTCTATCAAACTGAAAAACTGCTCCAAACCATTTAATCCGCATTTTTTTTACTAACTCACATCGCATTTCACATACTTATAATGGGAAATGCTATCTGTCCAAACGTATAATTTTTAAAAAAAAAATACCGCAGTGAGCCCTGTGATAATTACCCCAGCTTCAGGGTAGCACTGCGATGCGAATACCTCTGCACAGCTTTCTCTGCTCCCCGGCAGAGAAAGCTGTGCGGCGACCCGGCAGTGTGATCAGTTATGTGTGTCTGATGGACACATAAGCTGATCACCTTAGAAAAAAAAAAAACCTTAAACCCCCCCCCCTTCCCTCATATCCACCCATCCAGGAATCGGTGATCGGTGCTCCGGACCTCCTGCTGCTGTGATGTGACCCCTTTGCAGTAAAGTGATAGCTCACTTTACAGCACGGGGGGTACCTGGCAGCCTCCTGGAAGCAGCGGTCACCTGCTCCTGGATAAGGTAAGTATAATTACTGGTGATGGGGGGTCTCGGTGCAGTGCGGGGGGGTACCCGGCAGTAGCGATGGATGGCGGCGCATGTGCAGCAGGACATCGGAGTATTTTTTTGCAAAAAATACCCCGATAATGCTGCGGAGGGCGTTCGCTAGGACAGAGCTTTCTCACAAGCGCTGTTCCTGCATGCGATGGTTGATACATCAATGCGATGTACTCAATTATAGCATTGTGAGTTTGCACAATGGTGGTCATTCCGAGTTGTTCGCTCGCTGCCGTTTTTAACAGAATAGTGATCAGGCTAAAAAAGGGCGATTCTGCGCATGCGTATGGGCCGCAGGGCGCATGCACTAAGTATTTTGACACAAAACTAAGCAATTTTACACAGGGCCGAGCGACGCTTTTCAGTCGCTCTGCTGATCGGTGAGTGATTGACAGGAAGTGGGTGTTTCTGGGCGGAAACTGAGCGTTTTCCAGGAGTGTGCTAAAAAACGCAGGCGTGTAAGGCTAAAACGCAGGAGTGGCAGGAGAAACGGGGGAGTGGCTGGCCAAACGCAGGGCGTGTTTGTGACGTCAAACCAGGAACTAAACGGACTGAAGTGATCGCAATCTAGGAGTAGGTCTGGAGCTACTCAGAAACTGCTGGAAAATATTTGCGCGCAATTCTGCTAATCTTTCGTTCGCACTTCTGCTAAGCTGAGATACACTCCCAGAGGGCGGCGGCTTAGCGTTTGCACTGCTGTTAAAAACAGCTAGCAAGCGAACAACTTGGAATGAGAGCCAATATTATTACCTGTCATCCGCATCATCATACTGTATGTGGATGTGGATATACAGTATGTGGCCCTAAGGGGGTATTCAATTAGCTGCATTCATTTTGGAGCTGTTGAATTCCCCCTCCCCGTGTATTGAATTGCTGCCTGTTTTCGCCTGTTTTTTAAGGCATTTTTGACAATGCCTATTCACACAAAAAAAAAGCCATTGGCGAAAAATGCCTCAACATTGGCAAAAACGGCCCGATTTTTCACCAGCGCAGGTGAGAAAACTAGTGGATTCACTGATCCACATGTTTTTCACTCATGCTGAATTTTTCACCTAGACGAAGAAATGTCCCTGCTATTAAATAGGGCGAATCCCCATTCGTCCTAAATTTTTTTTTTTAAAGTGCCATTTTTTTGCGAATTTACTGCAATTTACTGTAATTTCGCATCTTTTTACAGCGAAAATGCAAATTGAATACCACCCTATTTATCCCCTGAATGTATGTAGGAGGGACTGCAGTAGATATCTCCGATACCTGCTGGGATCCCTCCATTCCCGCCGGCAGCCGCAATTATTTCTGAGCAACAACAATCATATTACCAAGATTCCTGCCGTGTTCTACAGATAAGATCTAACATAACCTGCCCTGTGTTGGGGTCAGCATCTCAAGTAAACAATGTCATATACTGCACAAAGTAAGCGGTCAGGTGTATCTAGCCAGCGTAAGCAGGGAAGAGCACACACAACAGTAACAAGCAGTTTCTACAGCTGGGTACACACTGGAGTAATATCGCCCCAATCGGAATGGCATATCGCTAACATGTGCTGCACATCAAACCTGACGATATCGCTAGCATCCTGTAGTATGCTAATGAAGGTTGGGAACATGATCGTTCTGGCCTTCATTAACATGGTTCCAATTCAGGCTGGTGGGCATTTGTTCCGATATCAGAATGATTGCCCGTCGCTTCATGTGTACCCAGCTGGAGGCCTGGTGGAAGAGGTAGCTACTGATGGGGTTAAATATTAGTAAATGAAAATCCATCTTGTATGGCTTCTGTTAAAGTTTATTTCAAACAGCTATTATGCTTGGTTTTTTAGATCAGCAGTAGAAAATAATTGTCAGCAAATAATTCACAAGTAATGTCTTATATTTAATTGGTTTTGCATTTTTTCATGTATCTTTGAACAATTAAAAATACACCTGTAGATTAAATGAGTTGCTAGTTAGTATTTTTGGCAAGATTCCCAGATATTGGCAAGATGCCCAGAAAAAGGACCTTCAAGAGTTTTGAAGAAATTAGACCAATTAGAAATATAAAATCATCTTTATAATAAATAGTAAGCTTTGTATTAATGGCTAAAAGTATGTATAATGCTATATAATAAGTTTCAACCCAATAAGTAGTTATGTGATTCTAAGTTTTATAATTTGGTATTGATTTAGAATGTTCATTGCTATAAGCAATGAACATAACCAGCTAATATATATGTGATTTCCTTAAATGAATTACAAAGATATTTTGTGAGAAACTGTTTTGTTAAAAGAAGTATGATTTCTCCAGCTGAAGATAAAACTTTAATTGCGTAATGAGAACAATAAAGGAGTATGCTTTGAAATGTCCAGGTGACGATGAAAAGAAGGCCTTTAAGATTAATGTCTAAATGGCAATAAGAAGGAGGCCTTCTTGATTAAATTGATGAGCAAGAAGTGATAAAATATGTTCAGGAATGCTATAATTAGTTTAATTAAAGAATTGTTTATCTCTGTACATGCTGTACTTTGATTGGCTAACACACTGTCATGCCTTTATTCCTTTGGTCATTTGTGTATAAATAAATGCTCCTAGACCAACACGGCAAATCAGAAATGATCTGCTGAGCTTATACATATCTCCTATGTGTTGTCTCATTATTTCTGATGATCGAAGTAGTTGACATTCAGACCAAGAGGTGGCCCTTGAACCCTAACACTACTCACCTCAGTTAGGAGTACCGTGTCAGCTTGTCGGTGAGTGGCTGGTCCATGAAGTGGCACCTATAGGTGATGTTAGTAATGGTGGTTACTAAAAGTAACCCAATACAGTCTGGGAACCCCCACTCACCCCACCCCCAACACACATCTGATGGCAATGGAGCCTACCTGTTGCAGACTTACCTGCTCTTGATCTCTGTGTGGCTAAATCCTCTCCAGTTTCTCTCTTAGGGAACCCTGCATACTGCTCCACACCCATTTGAAGTTGTAAAGCCTCTGTTGTATGGCTCAGCTGGGCATTGATCAGATGAAACCTTGTCTGTCCTTTCTTGGCCTCTATAAGCCTTCTCCACCATGGGCTTCTGGAGTATCTATTCACCCAGCGTTCAGCATTTTTCAGGGCAAACAGCAATCCTAGCAAAATTCTCTTCAGCTTTTTAGATTTTTCTGGGTAGGTTACCAGGTCCTCTATTGACAACTTGAGGTGCTCTATCCTGTGCTGCAGGAGACCACAGAGCTTCTTGTTGGTCTCGGCACTGTCGCACTGCGTGTAGATGTTTGCTGCTATGCTAATGATGGTTTGTAAAACGTCCATATTCCTAGAGGTATTAGAGAGACACACAGAAGTGAACCAGCTGGAAATATTTGTTTCTTCTGCCCCTGTTTGTAACGGCTTTAATGCAGCCTAGCAATTTTATTTTTTTACTCCTTAAATTACATTTATATTTAGATACTGGAAACCTCAAGCCGGGACATTTTTTCTATTCCTTTAATTAAAACGGCATAAATTTGTATAATTATAAGATATGGGGTGGATGCCGCACTAGGGGCCTATGTTTTCGGGAGTTAGCCGCAAACATTAAGTATCTCTGCAGTGTATAACAGAGGGATCACAGTGTGTATACCTGCTGCTGTCCCTCCATTCCTGCTGGCATTTGCGTACCCCATAGCTTTCTATATAAATGCAAACGTATTTGCTATATATATAGTAACATAGTATCTAAGGTTGAAAAAAGACAATTTGTCCATCGAGTTCAACTTATTAGTGGTCTCCTATGCAGGATTATTTGGTATAAAATTTTGACTGATGCTGATGTCTGCTGTTACGTTTTACCCCTCTTTTTTATAATAACTATAGTGCGTGACTATGCACCATAACCCTGGATATCCTTATCCATTAGGAATTTATCTAATCCATTCTTAAAGGTGTTGACTGAGTCGGCCATTACAACCCCCTCAGGCAGAGAATTCCAAACACGTATCGTCCTTACCGTGAAAAAGCCTTTACGCCGTATTGTGCGGAATCTCCTCTCCTCTAACCTGAGCGAGTGTCCACGAGTTCTCTGTGTTGATCTAACCAAAAACAGGTCCTGCGCAAGATCTGTGTATTGTCCCCTTATATATTTGTAGATGTTTGTAGATATATATATATATATATCAAGGGGCCAAGACCATGCACTCTCCAATGGTTAGCCAAACCTCTGTGGTGGCTGGCCACACCTCTAAGCATGAGCCCCTACCAAAGCATTCCCGCGGTGGGCCCTTTTTGCCCCAGTCTGGCACTGTATACTACTGCTCTCTCCCCGATGTAACCCAGGCCCTAAACTAATATTTGGTGAACTCACCTTAATGCAGATTGCTAGTTTGTTGCAGAATATAATCCTTTTTTCTTGCTATTGCAAATAACTGCAAATGTGATATCTATATCCTTCTTTCTCCCTGCATCCACCAGTACCTGGAACTCCAGCTCACTTTCTATACAGGTGCCTCTGACAAGAGATATACTCAGTCTCAAAGCAGATATGTGACAGTTGTCTGTGGTTTGCATGTCTCCTCCCCTAACTGTGTGTAATCAGCATGTCTCCTCCCCCAGCGGCGTATCTCCTCCATCCATTTGTACGGAACCTGATCTGCACCAGGTATGAGTGTGTTGGAACTTTCACTTTCTATATACATCACTCAAAAGTGCTAGAAGTATAAATAGGATTGCAGAAAAACAAATATAGGGCAGGGTAGTTGGCAGGAATTTTCTGTAGTATAAAATCAGAGTGTTTCCTCATACCAGTAAGGTCTGCTCTTAGTTAACCCCTTATAATCATGTGCATTACCAACAACAACAACAGATCTTTGTATGTAACACGCAGTGCCATGCTGTTAGTGAACTGGCACCTGGGGGCTATGAATGGCATCAGCCAGGACAGTGAGAGAGGAGCCCCTGAGCTGAAAAGGGGGCAGACATTCAGCATACAGCGTAGGTGAGATGGTTACGCACCCTCGATTGTTTGCCCTCGCGGCTCTTTTCATCTGCGCACACGTTGTCCTGAACGTTTTATCGTAAAACATGAAAGCTATCAGGATGATGGGATAAAATCTATCATCAATGATTTCATCATCAATGGATAAACCTATCAATAAAAGAAGGATGTACTACGTATAACAGCCACAATACATCCTGCAACTTACCGGGTACATACCGGCATTTATAACTCCAGTATATACCTAGAAAAGGATAGCTCTGTTGGTTAACTATTGGGTATAACTATTGGCTTCTATCGGGTAATGCCATCTAAAGATGGCGTTACTCACCAGGTACAAGCTTCTGGTGCTTGGTACATATGGGAATGCAGCCAAAACTCTGAAAATAGGATTTTATTTTTCTCTCAAACGTCCTAGTGGATGCTGGGGACTCCGTAAGGACCATGGGGAATAGACGGGCTCCGCAGGAGACATGGGCACTTTAAGAAAGAATTTAGATTCTGGTGTGCTCTGGCTCCTCCCTCTATGTCCCTCTTCCAGACCTCAGTTTGAATCTGTGCCCGGACGAGCTGGGTGCTGTTTAGTGAGCTCTCCTGAGCTTGCTATAAGAAAGTATTTTGTTAGGTTTTTTTATTTTCAGGGAGCTCTGCTGGCAACAGACTCCATGCATCATTGGACTGAGGGGAGAGAAGCAGCCCTACTCTCTGCAGATAGGTCCTGCTTCTTAGGCTACTGGACACCATTAGCTCCAGAGGGATCGTACACAGGATCTCACCCTCGTCGCCCGATCCCGGAGCCGCGCCGCCGTCCCCCTCGCAGAGCCGGAAGACAGAAGCCGGGTGAAAGAAGCAAGAAGACTTCGAAATCGGCGGCAGAAGACTCCAGTCTTCACTGAGGTAGCGAACAGCACTGCAGCTGTGCGCCATTGCTCCCACACTACACCCACATACTCCGGTCACTGTAAGGGTGCAGGGCGCAGGGGGGGGGGCGCCCTGGGCAGCAATTAGAGACCTCTTTGGCAAGAGTTGGCATAATATACAGTTGGGCACTGTATATATGTATGAGCCCCCGCCAAAAATTGTACATGAAAGCGGGACAGAAGCCCGCCGTCGAGGGGGCGGGGCTTCTTCCTCAGCACTCACCTGCGCCATGTTTTTTCTCCACAGCACCGCTGAGAGGAAGCTCCCCAGCCTCTCCCCTGCAGTTACACGGTAGAAGAGGGTAAAAAGAGAGGGGGGGCACATAATTAGGCGCAAAAATCAATATAAACAGCAGCTACTGGGTTAACATTAAGTTACTGTGTTATTCCTGGGTTAATAGCGCTGGGGTGTGTGCTGGCATACTCTCTCTCTGTCTCTCCAAAGGGCCTTATGGGGGAATTGTATTCGGATGAGCATTCCCTGAGTGTGTGGTGTGTCGGTACGTGTGTGTCGCATACTTGCCTACCTGACCCTCTCCATGAGGGAGAAAATGCTCTGTTCCTGGACTTTCCTGGTAATGTATGATTGCCATCACCTGTGGTGAAACACCTTTCTTATCAATTAACTAGCTCACTACAGGTGATGGCAATCATACATTACCAGGAAAGTCCAGGAACAGAGCATTTTCTCCCTCATGGAGAGGGTCAGGTAGGCAAGTATGGTGTGTCGACATGTCTGAGGTAAAAGTCTCCCCTAAGGAGGAGATGGAGCAAATATGTGTGTGAGAGGGTGTCTCCGTCGACAACGCCGACACCTGTTTGGATATGTGTAATTAAGTGCTAAGGTGAATTTATTGCACAAAGGATTAGAGAACAGACAGGAAATCTACCCATGTCTGTCCCTATGTCGCAGAGACCTTCAGAGTCTCTCAATGATCACTATCCAAAATAATAGACACTGATATTGACACGGAGTCTGACTCCAGTGTCGACTACGATAATGCAAAGTTACAGCCAAAATGGCAGAAAAGTATTCAATATATGATTATTGTAATAAAAGATGATTTGCATATCACTGATGACTCATCTGTGCCTGACACAAGGGTACACATGTTTAAGGGGAAGAAAGCTGAGGTAAATTTCCCTCCTCTCATGATGAAAAAGAGCGGGAATCTCCAGACAAGAGACTGCAGTTTCCCACAAAGAATTCTCAGGGAGTATCCTTTCCCTACTATTGCCAGGATACGATGGGAATCTTCCCCTAGGGTGTCACGTTTGCCCAAAAGGTAGCCCTGACGTAACAGCTATTCTCAGGGATCCTGCAGAGAGCGTGCACATTCTGGTACACTACTCAGACCGGCGATTGTGTCGGCATGGGTTTATAGCGCTGTGGCAGTGTGGACAGGTACCTTATCAGCAGAGATTGAGACCCTAGTATGTATATATATATATATATATGTATATATAGAGATATATATATATTAAAGATGCTGTCTTAAGAGATATATATATATATATATATATATATATATATAAACATGCCCAAAGAGACATGAGTCTAACTGGGTCCTAGAGTCAAAGCTATGTCGATTTCTGCTTGACGTGTCCTGTAGAATATGCAATGGACAGATGATGCCGACTTAAGAGGCATATGGAAGGCTGAGGATTGTGTGGAGAAGGGTTCTCGGACCTGGTCTCCACAGCTATAGCTGGTAATTCTGATATTTTACCTTATATTCCTGCACAGCCTAGGAAAGCACGACATTATCAAATGCAGCCTTTCGAACAAAGAAACAAGAAAGTCTGAGGTGCGTCCTTTCTTGCCAGAGGCAGGGGCAGAGGAAAGAAGCTGCACAACACAGCTAGTTCCCAGGAACAGAAGTCCTCCCCGGCCTCTACAAAATCCACCGCATGTCGCTGGGGCTCTACAGGCGGAGCTAGGCCCGGTGGGGGCGCGCCTTCGTACGTTCAGCAACAAGTGGGTTCACTCCCTGTTAGATCCCTGGGCAATAGATATTGTGTCTCAGGGATACAAGCTGGACTTTGAGGAGATGCCCCCTCACCGACGGCCCTGCAGGCTTCCCCCCACGAGAGGGAAACAGTGTAACTGCAATTCACAAATTGTATCTTCAACAGGTGGTGGTCAAGGTTCCCCTCCTTCAACAAGGAGGGGGTTATTATTCGACCATGTTGTAGTCCCGAAACCGGACGGTTCAGTCGGACCCATATTGAATTAAAATCCCTGAACATATACCTGAAAAGGTTCAAGTTCAAGATGGAATCGCTAAGAGCGGTCATTGCAAGCCTGAAAGGGGGAGATTTTATGGTGACTCTGGACATAAAGGATGCATACCTTCATGTCCCCATTTATCCACCTCATCAGGCGTACCTCAGAATTGCTGTACGGGATTGTCATTACCAACTTCAGACGTTGCCGTTTGGTCTCTCCACGTCCCCGAGAATATTCACCAAGGTAATGGCGGAAATGATGGTACTCCTGCGGAAGCAAGGTGTCACTATTATCCCGTACTTGGACGATCTCCTCATAAAAGCGAGATCAAGAGAGCAGTTGCTGAACAGCGTATCACTTTCTCTGGAAGTGTAACGGCAACACGACTGGATTCTATATATTCCAAAGTCGCAGTTGGTTCCTACAGCTCATCTGCCTCTCCTAGGCATGATCCTAGACACAGACCAGAAAAGGGTTTATCTCCCGATAAAGAGAGCTCAGGAGCTCATGACACTGGTCAGGAATCTATTAAAACCAAAACATGTGTCAGTGCATCACTGCACTCGAGTCCTGGGAAGGATGGTGGCATCATACGAGGCCATTCCCTTCGGCAGGTTCCATGCAAGGACCTTCCAATGGGACTTACTGGACAAGTGGTCCGGATCACCTCTTCAGATGCATCGGTTAATCACCCTATCCCCCAGGGCCAGGGTGTCTCTCCTGTGGTGGCTGCAGAGTGCTCACCTTCTCGAAGGTCGCAGATTTGGCATTCAGGACTGGTTCCTGATGACCACGGATGCAAGCCTCCGAGGGTGGGGGGCAGTCACACAGGGAAGAAATTCCAAGGGCTGTGGTCAAGTCAGGAGACTTGCCTTCACATCAACATCCTGGAACTAAGGGCCATATACAACGCCCTACGTCAAGCGGAGTCCCTGCTTCGCGACCAAATGTTTCTGATTCAGTCAGACAACATCACCGCAGTGGCTCATGTAAACCGCCAAGGCGGCACAAGGAGCAGGGTGGCGATGGTAGAAGCCACCAGAATTCTTCGCTGGGCGGAGAATCACGTAAGCGCACTGTCAGCAGTGTTCATTCCGGGAGTGGACAACTGGGAAGCAGACTTCCTCAGCAGGCACGACCTCCTCCCGGGAGAGTGGGGACTTCATCAAGAAGTCTTCACGCAGATTGCAAGTCGGTGGGAACTTCCACAGGTGGACATGATGGCATCCCGCCTCAACAAAAAGCTGCAGAGATATTGCGCCAGGTCAAGAGACCCTCAGGCGATAGCTGTGGACGCACTGGTGACACCGTGGGTGTTCCAGTCGGTCTATGTATTTCCTCCTCTTCCTCTCATACCCAAGGTGCTGAGAGTCATAAGGAAAAGAGGAGTGAGAACAATACTCATTGTTCCGGATTGGCCAAGAAGGACTTTGTATCCAGATCTGCAAGAAATGCTCACAGAGGACCAGTGGCCTCTGCCTCTAAGACAGGACTTGATATGCAGCCCCCTTTTGTGCCTCCAGTGGCACCTTGGGATCTTAACGTGGTGTTGAGTTTCCTGAAATCACACTGGTTTGAACCACTCAGAACGGTGGAAGTAAAATATCTCACGTGGAAGGTGGTCATGCTATTAGCCTTCGCTTCGGCTAGGCGTGTGTCAGAATTGGCGGCTTTGTCACATAAAAGCCCTTATCTGGATCTCCATGCGGATAGAACAGAATTGCGGACCCGCCCACAATTTCTGTCGAAAGTGGTTTCATCCTTTCATATAAACCAACCTATTGTGGTGCTTGTGGCTACTACTGACTTGGAGGATTCCGAGTCACTGGATGTGGTCAGGGCTTTGAAGGTTTATGTAGCCAGAACGGCTAAGGTCAGGAAAACAGAATCTTTGTTTATCCTGTATGCTTCCAGCAAGCTTGGGGCGCCTGCTTCAAAGCAAACTATTGCTCGCTGGATCTGTAACACGATTCAGCAGGCTCATTCTGCGGCTAAATCAGTTAAGGCCCATTCCACAAGGAAGGTGGGCTCTTCTTGGGCGGCTGCCTGAGGGGTCTCGGCATTACAGCTTTGCCGAGCGGCTACTTGGTCAGGTTCAAACACCTTTGCAAAGTTCTACAAGTTTGATACCCTGGCTGAGGAGGACCTTGTGTTTGCTCATTCGGTGCTGCAGAGTCATCCGCACTCTCCCGCCCGTTTGGGAGCTTTGGTATAATCCCCATGGTCCTTACGGAGTCCCCAGCATCCACTAGGACGTTAGAGAAAATAAGATTTTACTTACCGGTAAATCTATTTCTCGTAGTCCGTAGTGGATGCTGGGCGCCCGTCCCAAGTGCGGACTTCTTCTGCAATGCTTGTATATAGTTATTGCTTAAATGAGGGTTATGTTATAGTTGCATCAGGGTTTATCTGATGCTCTGTGATTGTTCATACTGTTAACTGGGTAAAGTTTTCACAAGTTATACGGTGTGGCTGGTATGAGTCTTACCCTGGATTCCCAAAATCCTTTCCTTGTACTGTCAGCTCTTCCGGGCACAGTTTCTCTAACTGAGGTCTGGAGGAGGGACATAGAGGGAGGAGCCAGAGCACACCAGAATCTAAATTCTTTCTTAAAGTGCCCATGTCTCCTGCGGAGCCCGTCTATTCCCCATGGTCTTTACGGAGTCCCCAGCATCCACTACGGACTACAAGAAATAGGTTTACCGGTAAGTAAAATCTTGTTTTTTTTTTAATAATGTTGTTTTTATTAAGTTCCAAATATACAGGAACAAAGAGTAGAAGTACACTAACAAAAAATTGTGCATATAATAACAGAATTGAGTAAACAGTAAAAGATTACATAGCACAATAACTCTCGACCAGAGTGCTCAATTCACCAACCGTGTATTTATAACTTCAACATCAATCATAAACAATCAAAACGGAAGAATAAAAACAATTGAGAAAACATCAAAAATACAAAGAGGGAGAGAAGAAAGAAGAGAAAAATACAACGACACATAAGGGAAAACAAATAAACAGAGGTAAAATATCATAACACAGTATGTGTCCATGGGAACGGCACACCCAGGTATTGGTACATAGGAGTAGAATAAACATAGCTATTGCAATTAGTTAGTATCAGATTGTGGAGAGTTTAAAATTGACAAATCTGTGGTCATTAACAGCCATGATATGGCCCTGCTTTTCCCGGAAGTCCCTCCATTTCGACCAATTCCTATGAGGTGAGGGAGGCGTCATAGAGTACACACCAGGGCCGGTGCTAGGGTGTTTGGCAGCCCCCTGCAAACTATAAATTTGCGCCCTCCCATATTCCTTTGGCGCGCTCTGGGAAAAGGGGTGTGGTCTCACAAGTAAGGGGCATGGCCACACAGTAGTACCCCCATTTAAAATTACGCCACAATGTAGCACAATCTTATTCATCTTATACGTAATGCCCCACCTGTAGTAGTAGCGTCCTTATACGTAATGCCCCACCCATAGTAGTAGCGTCCATATACGTAATGCCCCCCCAATAGTAATAGTGTCCTTATACATAATGCCCCCCAGTAGTAGTAGCGTCCTTATACGTAATGTGCCCCCAGTAGTAGTAGCGTCCTTATACATAATGCCCCCCCAGTAGTAGCGTCCTTATACGTAGTGCACCCCCAGTAGTAGTGTCGTTATACGTAATACCCCCCAGTAGTAGTGTCGTTATACGTAATACCCCCCAGTAGTAGACGTGTCCTTATACGTAATACCCCCCAGTAGTAGTAGCGTCCTTATACGTAGTGCACCGCCAGTAGTAGAAGCGTCCTTATACGTAATGCCATCCCAGTAGTAGTAGCGTTCTTATACGTAATGCGCCCCCAGTAGTAGCACCGTCCTTATACATAATGCCCCCCCCAGTAGTAGCGCCGTCCTTATAAATAATGCCCCCCGCAGTAGTAGCATCCTTATACGTCAGGGCTGGCCAAACCGGTCCTCGAGATCTACCAACAGTTCATGTTTTCCAGGCCTCCTGGAGATCTGTAGAATTGTCAGTTAGGAATGAATGCAGCACATCTTAATTAGTAATGACTACACCTGTGCACCAGCTAGGTGGTCTGGAAAATGTGTACTGTTGGTAGATCTTGAGGACTGGTTTGGCCAGGCCTGTTATACGTAATGCCCACCCCCAGTAGTAGTAGCATTGTTATACGTAATGCCCTCCCGGTAATAGTAGCGTCCTTATACATAATGCCCCCAAGTAGTAGTATCGTCCTTTTACGTAATGTCCCCCCAGTAGTAGTAGCATCCTTATACATAATGCCCCCCCCAGTAGTAGTAGCATCCTTATACATAATGCCCCCCCAGTAGTAGTAGCGTCCTTATACGTAGTGCACCCCCAGTAGTAGTATCGTCCTTATACGTAATGCACCCCCAGTAGTAGCGTCATTATACATAATGCCCCCAAGTAGTAGTAGCGTCCTTATACGTAATGCACCCCCAGTAGTAGCGTCATTATACATAATGCCCCCAAGTAGTAGTAGCGTCCTTATACGTAATGCCCCCCCAGTAGTGGTAGCGTCCTTATACGTAGTGCACCCCAGTAGTAGTATCGTCCTTATACGTAATACCCCCCAGTAGTAGTATCGTCCTTATACGTAATGCCCCCAGCCCCAGTAGTAGTAGCGTCCTTACACGTAATGGCCCCCCAGTAGTAGCGTTGTTACACGTAATGCACCCCTGTAGTAATAGTGTCCTTATACGTAATGCCCCCCCAGTAGTGGCGTCCATAGAGCACGCGCACAGACATACCTCACACACACACACACACACACACACACACACACACACACACACACTTCACACATATATACAGTACACACACATACACACCCACACACTTCTCTCTCACCCTCCACTTACCTAATCCAGTCTCCCTCTGTACAGCAGCCAGGTCCGTGTAGCCCCGCCCCCTTATGACCGTTTAGCCACGCCCCCACAGTCCCGTGTAGCTCCGCCCCCTTCTGTCCCGTACTCTGCGCTGTCACACAGCACAGGGGAGGGGAGGGAGGAGGCGTATCATGCTGCAGGTGCCCGCTGCCAGTGCCTGTCATACAGTGACAGACACAGCAGTGGGCCAGTGGCAGCAGCAGCAGGAGGAGGGACAGGACGGCGCAGCAGGGAAGGGATGCAGAGCAGTGAAGGCGCCTATCCGTCCCAGCGCCTCCCTGCACTGCATCCCTTCGCTGAGCGGGTAGCGTCGGGCCTGGTACACACCCCCTGCCGTTTCGAATAAGAAATGCTTGTGGGTATTATTAATGATAGTCTGGATATTGGGTATTGACTGCGATTTCCACAATTGACCTATCGCCGCCTTAGTAGATATCAAGACGTGGCCAGCAACGTACCTATCGCAGCTTAGGAGGGCACATGGGAAGTAGTGAAACAAGGCAAACACAGGGTCCAGTGGCACCTCCGTACCCAGCACCTCCCGCAAAAGAGAGAGCACCTCCGTCCACAGCGGCCTCAGGATCGGGCAGTCCCAAAAAATATGTAAGGTAGTGCCCACCTGTCCACAATTCCTCCAGCATAGTTGGGATATTGAGGGCCATATACTATGAAGCCGCTGTGGAGTGAAGTACGCCCTGTGGCACAATTTGTAAAACGTTTCAGAATGTTGGAGACATTTAGAGATCTTAAAGCACATTAAGGAAATAGCATCCCACTCCTCCTCCCGGAGAACCACAGAGAGGTCTCCTTCCCATTTAATCTGCAAAGGTATCTTACCCGTTTTATTCAGAAGTACAATGTACTGATACCATCGAGAAATCCCACCCCTATGCTCAGGGGAGGACAGCCTAGAAAATATAGGAGCAGGAAGAGGAAAGGAACCTCCAAACTTACGAGGAGAAGAATGGAGCCAGTGGCGTATTTGCAAGTACTTAAAGAAGTCACGTTTCGGTATGTCAAAATGGGATTGTAGGTGAGAGAAAGGTACTATATCACCTTCGGAGCAAAGATCCTTCAGAGTCGCAATGCTAGCATCTATCCAAGCGTCTAGCGTGACATTGGGAATGGTGCAGGCAATAGTTCTGACAGAAAGACCAGCTGCCGGCAGTGAGACAGTTAGGTCAGACGCTACCACTGAGTGCCAGAGCTTTAATGTACATCTAATCGCTTCCCCAGGACCTTGCCATTTCGGAACGCTGTGTATAGGCAGCAGAAAAAGATCTGTTATGTTAATTAATCCTAAAAAAGATTTTTCAATAAGGACCCATGGTTTGGGGTTGTGCGTAGCAAACCAGTCTCGAGCTTGGCTAAGAAGACAGGCGGAGTGGTATGAGTCTAAGTTAGGGTAAGCTACACCTCCAGAAGTCTTGGGCAAAGAGCAAACCTGCCTAGCAATCCGGGGTTTAGACCCCTTCCAAATAAAACCGGACAAAATTTTATTAGCTTTGACACTGAGAGGTTTAGGGAAGCTACGGGGGATAGCCCGAAACAAATAGAGGAGTTTAGGTAGCAGTACCATCTTAGTTGCTGAAATGCGTCCTAACCAAGAGATATCATGGAGGGACCAGTCTTTAATTAATTTTTCAAAAGCGCTTAATAAGGGTGCATAATTGCAATCATATAAATCTCTGTCTAGTGAAAGATGAATACCCAAATATTTAATAGATCGCACCTGCCAAGCATATCTGTATCTGTCTTGAGTAAAGCTATTGTATGCGGTGGGGTATGAAACAGTAGAGCTTCCGTTTTGGAAGTATTTAATTTATAGTAAGATATGCTGGAGTATAGATCCAGTATAGTATGGAGGGCGGGAAGGGAGGATTCAGGGAGGGTCAAACAGCAGTATATCGTCTGCGAAAAGGTTAACCTTGTGACACAATCCTCCTATCTCGGGGCCTGTAACTGTCAAATTGGTCCTAATGGTCTCGGCCAGGGGCTCGATAGCCAAAGCGAAAATGAGGGGTGACAAAGGGCAACCCTGTCTGGTGCCGTTCGAAATATCAAACCCACCCGACAAACACCCATTAACAAACACCCTTGCAGAGGGAGCGGAGTACAAGGCAAAGATATAGTCCAAAAGTCTCCCAAGGATTCCAAACTTACACAGAACAGATCTCAGATAACCCCAATGGAGTCTGTCGAACGCCTTCTCGGCGTCCAACGAAAGGAGTGAAAGGGGCGTGTTATGAGTATTACAATATTCCATAACGTTGTAAAATCTCCGAGTGTTGTCCGGGGCCTGCCGACCCGGGACAAAACCAACCTGATCAGCAGTTATAAGGGAAGGTAATAAGGGGCAAAGGCGGTTAGCGATAAGCTTCGCAAAGAGCTTGACGTCTGTGTTCAACAGAGCTATAGGACGGTAATTTTGGACAGAAGTGGGAGGTTTACCTGGCTTAGGGATTGCAACTATCTGCGCTTCAAGCATCTCCCTCGGGAACCTCCCAACATCGGACGCCTCATTAAAGACGGTCAACAGCATTGGCGCTAAGTCTGCTTGATAAGTTTTAGAGAAATTGGATGGAAATCCATCGGGGCCAGGTGCTTTATCTCGCGGGAGAGCACCAATGGCTGCAACTAGTTCAGGCATAATCCAAGGAGAGCTGAGGGACAGGCAGGCCTCGGAGTCCAGCGTTGGGAGGGAAAGCTTATTAAAAAAGGGCTGGATTTCGGCCTCCATGGGCTGAGGAGTGGCCGGATCCGACTGTAAATGTAAAGTTGTGAGTAATACTCTGCAAAGGTGTTTGCTATATCAAAGGTGTCACAATTGAGGGCTGGTGTCGGTAGCTAGAGGCCTCAGTTGTAGGGGCTGATGGGTACCTGAATTTAGGAGGTGAGAGAGGATTTCTAGACATGCGCTGAGACAGTAGTACCAGATGCCCGAAGGTGTGACCACGACAACAGGAGATAACTTTGAGGAGGTTTATTAAATCATAAAAGTCAAAGAATGTGCAACCAAACAATAAATGTCACAAGTGAGTCTCTGAATCACAACTGGTTGAGACCAGTAATCCGGAGTACAAATGGAAGTGTTTTATAATACTCGGGAACACAGGGAAGGCGTAAAGTGATGATGGAGATCGTAGGTAAAGCTGTAGGTGAAGCTGGGGGTTGCAGGTAAAACTAGGTGAAGCTGGGGATCGCAGGTAAACTGTAGGTGAAGCTGGGGATTGCAGGTAAACTGTAAATGATGCTGGGGATCGCAGGTAAAGCTGTAATAGTGAGTATAGGCAGCAGTGTAGACAGAGGACTGCTGGAGAGTGGCTGCTGGAAAGCCGGAGCTATACTCTCTTCTAGCTCTGGGTGCGAGAGCAAGGGAGGCAGGTTGCACCACAGAGCATCAGCACGGGATAACTGGAGCTGCACCGCAGACAGTAACCACAAAGGAGTCAGGCTATACTGCAGGGAAGGTTCACAGGAGAGTCCTTAGACAAACTGCACGCTGGAATCGCTGGAGAGACAATTGAAGCACTGACAACCTTCTGGGTGCTGGGACAGGATATTTATACCTGCTGGATAGCAGGGATTGGCTGACAACCATGCTCAGGCTCCGGCAGCGCTGCGGATAGGTGAGAAAGATGACATGTGATACAATCCAAAATGGCTGCGCCCATTGACGGAGTTTGAAGGGGAAAGAATCACCCTGAAACCATGTGTCAAACAACAATGGCGGCGGAGGCCGCAGCAGCAGAAACTCCACGCGCCCAAACGCGCACAGCGGCCACAGGGATGGCAGCGGTGGCCACGGCACACAGAGGATGCACATCCAGCGGAAGACCACAGGCGTGGCAGTGACGGCCGCGATGGGGCTGAGAGCGCCACACCACCGTAAGTGCATACACTAAGGAGGCCGCTGAGCCAGCGCTGCAGACAATAACCATGAGATGTAAGCCAAAACACAGTTATAGCCCGGCCCTGGCTCGCTGAGCCAACCTCAGGAGACACCTAACGGGTAGGAAACGGCATCCAGTTACCCGGATCGTGACAATAGGGGTCAGATACTCTAGATCCCGTAGGGGAACAAATATAATGAATTCTGGCTTTAGCTCGCCTACCCCGTAATTTCCGTGCTAAAAGTCGACCCGCCTTATTTCCAAATACATAAAATCTCTGGTTCAGTCGTGCAATGTTGCTTTGCACTTCCCGGAGATAGAAAACATTCACCTTTTCCCTAGCGGCAACCAAAAGCTTAAAAATATTTCTATTTTGTGGGTTAGCCTTGTGTGACAATTCTAGGTTGGCAGCTTCACTTTCATCTAGTAATCGTTCAGCATTCTGAGAACGTTTAAGCCGTGCCGCTGCCTAAATGGCTGACCCCCATACTACAGCTTTAAAGGAACACCAGTTATTAAAGATCGAGGTATCCTCGGGCTTGTTGGTATCTAGATATAACTGTATAGTTTTTTGTATGGCAAGAAAGGCTTCAGGATGACGTAGCAAGAAATTCCCTAGTCTCCACGGGCCCGGAGACACTGTACGAGGTCATCGGCAATATTGTTATTTTCTTAATAGTCGATCACGACTCTTTATCAGTCAAGACAAGGTCAATTCTAGAGTACGAGGAGTGGACATGTGAGTAGAAGGAATAGTCCCTAACCATGGGATGTTTAGTCCGCCACGCATCATAGAGATCATACTCTCCAAGTAAATGGCAAAACCCAGAGGATTTATCTGGGGCGGTCCTAGACCTAGTAAAAGTACTTCTAGTTGGATGAGATCTATCCATATAGGGGTCAACACCTAAGTTGAAATCCCCCAGTATCATAATGGTCCCTTTAGCATGGTTCTGTATTAAGGAGCATAATTTCCTGCAAAATTAAAGTTGACAGAATTCGGTGCATAGCATGAGACCAAGGTGACCAGAGTATTTTGAAGGTGTCCTAATAGTATTAGGTACCGCCCCTCTGGATCTACTAACTGGGAATCTAGGTTGAAAGAGCAGTCTCGGGAAACAAGAATTGCAACGCTGGCCTTTTTGGTGGGACCGTTTGCCATGTAACAGGTGGGGAAGCGATTATCAAAAAATCTAGGGGTATCAAGCTTCCTAAAGTGTGTTTCCTGAATAGCGACAACATTCGCTTTCATTTTGTAGAAGGAGGATAGGGCCAATCTACGCTTCGATGGGGAATTCAATCCCTTAACATTTAGCGACATCAAGTTAACCCTAACTGAATGACCAGTAAGCGGGCCGACCGCTTGAGCTAATAGGTGTAGATAAAGAGAATACCGTATCCCAAACACATTGACATATAAAGAGCAAAGAACATGGGGGAGACAAGACACATGAGGGAAACGCACGGGGGAAGAAGAGAGGAAGATAGAAAAATAGAGAAAGAATGGACTCCGTAAAGATACAGAGTCATAGCAAGGCGCCAAAACATCCAGCGCCTCACCCTACAAAGGAGAAAGGTTAGTGGTCAACCTCCCCGCAATCACACAACTAGAAAGGAAGAAAATCGTATGCAATTGGACACATGGCATAGAAGACATATAAAATCAAGCCTGCAGAGACATGCTATTTTGAAATAGGACACTGAGTCCCAAATCTAACAAACAATTAGCTCAATGGCTGTAACATGGAGCTCTAAAAAAAACATATTCTGTAAATCCAGCATCTGAAAATCAAAAAACAGCAATGTAGAAACAGTTAAGTCCAGACAGCAACTCAATGACATTAATTAGACTTTATAAGGACCAGCGCCAAACAAAGCAAGGGCCTCTCCAAGCAGTGAGGCTACATCAGGCACTATGCTCTATTTCCCAACCGTCGACCAGTCCTGCTGAAGTCGGCGATCGGGAGAGCCCGCCCTTTGTGCTCCGGAAATGTTCCATTTGTGAAGGAGACGTGTACCTTCCTCCACAGTAGACACGGCAATAGTAGAGCCTTCATGAGAGATTAGCAAACGCGTGGGGAACCCCCACCTATAGATGATACCAGCTTTCCGAAGAGCCATTGTAACAGATTGAAAGGAGCGTCTCTTGGTGAGGGTATATCGTGATAAGTCTCCAAAAAGTTGAAGCATCCACTATATCGGAGGAAGGCCTAGCCGCTTTAAGCAGGGATTCTTTAATATGATAGAAATGCACTCTCATCAAGACATCTCTTGGTACCCCTTCAGGAGCGCTACGGGCTTTTCGGAAGTCTATGGATATGGTCCAACAACAAATCCGATGAGGTAGCAGAAGGCAGCAGTCGTTTAAATATCTCAATAGTGTAGTCGTGCAGGCTGCTGTTAGAAACGGACTCAGGGACTCCCCGAAGCTTGAGGTTATTCCTGCACGAGCGGTCCTCTAAATCTGCTATTTTGTCCCGCAAAGTCGCCACTTCACCTTCAAGGACGTCATGAGAGTCAAGGAGGGTATTATAGGAGCCCACCACTTTACCCATCTTAGTTTCCAGATGTCCAGTTCTCTCGCCTAGATCATCAATAGAACTTTGTCAGGACTGCAGCATAACTCGAAACTCAGAGGCCACCACATCTTTAAATTGGGGTAACAAAAGCTTAATCGTGCCCACCGTTAAGGCTTCGCCGTCTTCTAAACGTGGTGAGGAGGGGAGAGGATGGGGTGAAGAGGAGGTCGCCGTAGGCGAAGAAGTGGCGGGCAGTGGGCCCGATTCGGTGGCAGGGGCCCCAGACCCTTGAGACGTGTTACGATAAGGAGAAGGCTTGAAGAAGGCAACTTGAGAAATCGTTTTGGAGGCTTTATTTTTTTTCAGAGGCATGACGTATCACCGCCAAGGGAGACAATAACACTAGTAAGACTGGAGAATTCCGTGAGGTTCTGAGATCATTAGGTATCCTCTATACCACATGTATAAATGCATCGGTTAAGATGATTGTGGGGGGTTATGGAGAAGAGACATTGTCAATGTGGACTTATTCCGCCAAGGAGATAGCCTTGGTGATTATGGGGAGGGAGTTGTACCCACAGCTTCCCCCAGGGGGCTCAATAGGGATTAATGAAAGAGCAGCAGCTGGTGATACTAGGACCTGATCACCAATACTAAAACTGAAAGTACAATATAAAGATGAGGTGCAAGCACCCCACTCGTGGACTCACCACTGCCCAAAGAAGTGCCTCCAGGAACCTGTATTAGGGCCAGAGTGTGCCAGCAGAGTGTCAGTAGCTCAGGACCCAGAGCATGCAGGGGCCAGCGGACATTCTGTATAGGCAGATATAATAGCTGCCAGTAAGGTGACTGTAGCAGAGACCTCCCATAGTGGTGTCAGCAGGATCCTGCCCTTCTCTTCAGGCACACTATGCAGGAGACCAGGAATCCAGCGCGCCGGCCCCGAGGAGCTTTCCCCCTCTGTGCACGGACAAAGCGCCGGGAGGTAAGATAGCCGCCGCCCACTGAGATCCGAAGCCGTACAGCCAGGCGGTGCAGGCAGGGCAGGGAGCGGCTGCCCCCGCACAGAGGCCTGCAGCGAGGACCGCGCCAGCGGCTGCAGCAGTGATCCGGGTCCGTGGGCTGGTAGTACGCGGGTGGAGAGGGCGGACAGCGCGGAGGATCCGGCTCCAACACTGATGCAACCAGAGTCCGCGGCTTCAGGGGGACGGGGAGGTCGCAACCCACGGGAGCCCTAGGAGAGCTCCCCGATTTCGCGTACCTCACCTGCCCGCAGCAGAAGTGAGCAGTTCGAAGGGGTATCGGAGGGAGAGCGGGTAAACCAAATATAGATGCAGGGATAAGGGCTTTTCGAGATGGGTATAGCAGGAGCTTGTGGAACGCACCTCCACTTCCCCGTGCAGCCCAGACCACGCCCCCGAAAATAGGATTTTCTGAGTTTTGGCCGCATTTCAGGCCTTAGTACATTCCATCCGGAGAGAGGAGTACTTCACGGAGAGAGTCAGGGAGCATAGAGACAGCCTGCAGGCTGGAGAGTGTGGATCACAGAGTGCAAAAAACACTGGGAAATTAGGATTAAGAGCATCAGCCAAAGGAGTGGGTTCCAGGCCGTACTGCGGGTAGAACGGCCAAGAAGTCCCAGAGGAGGGAAACCAAAATTGAGCGACGACTCTTGGGGGGTTTGGGTGCGATACAAGCCCACCTCTTAAGGGCTTTGTGAATAACAAAATTCTGAGTAAAATCAAGGAGGCCGAGCAAGTACTAGAAAAATAAAATATGAGCTAGCTTGAGTGCAACCACTGCCCAAGACTTTCCTGCAGTATACAAATCTCAAATAAACAATAACAGTAACTGCTGTTATCTAAGCCCAAAAATGACAAGCAAGGGCAAGGACCCTAGCACTTTTCCGCAGCCACCGGAATTCCAAAAACCGAGAACAATGACTGCAAGGAAAACATCAATTGTGCGCATTGAGGGGAACCCGCCGAGCTGATGCAAAGAAAATCATCCAGTGAGCAACCCCGGATTCACCAGTGCCACTCGCCACACACCAATGTTCAAAGGTGCTGAACTTCTCAAACAAACGCGCATGACACGAACAACCCATGGGCAGGCATCTGTCAACATAGAATCTGTCCTCCAATCGGAAGCCCATGAATCGGAAAGAATCCCGATGCAAGGATAACAGGCGAAAGGTGGACTTGATTTTCGCCAACAAAGCTCCAGGACCCACCACTCTGACAAGGCCTAGGGCCTCCTTGAAAAATTGGTAACAAAACCTGGACAGAGCCTCAGGAATGGTGTCGTTAACTGATCCGCCAAGAAGGTGGGTAAGATGCAGGATAAGCCAAAGCTTACCCAGCACTTTTTTTTAGACATGATGCCCACCAGGGAGAATACTGAAGCAGACAGAGGGGGCACCAGAAAGAGCCCAATCATGCGACCCATCTGAACCTCCTTCAGGACTTTCTCTCGCACAATCTGCAGCATGTCTAAGCCAGAACGCAAATTCCTAGAGACGCCCACGACTACTTTCCCAAGTACCGAAAGCCGAAACCCTTCAATAAAACCCTGAAGCAAAATGAAGGCCTCATCGCGCAACGGATATCTAGCCAATCAAGAGCGCATGGCCTCAGTGCGCACTGGCGAGGACACCTTTACCTAGCAGCTGCTCCGTCCATGGGCTTGGCGGATGATGAGGAGGATCCGTCATGTTTAGAGCACTTTTTGGCCGGATGTGAGGCGCCACAACACAAGCAGGAATGAGGGACCCTACGTTTGGGCCCCAATGAGAAATTCAAGTTGTTAAAGGCGTAGCAATGACCCCTACTTCCTGCAAAGCCCGCACCACGAAAAGAAGAGCGCTCCGACTACTGCACGCATGGAACTTTGGGAGTAGAAGGTGCAGGTCCGAATTAAGGACCTCCAGCCAAATCTATACATCCCGTTGACCGAAGGCCATCACATGCTCTTTCATACTCGGACGTAAGCTGCCCCAGATGTCCGTGTTAGCACACTTCACTACATTGCCCGGGTCAGGGTAATCGCTTTCACTGCGCCTATGCCTGCGATGATGGCAGTGACTATGATGATGCTAGTGCCCCCTTCGAGAGAGCTTAGACTTATGGTGATGCGAGCCACCCACACTACCTGTCCCTGAACTGGATAGAGACCGGGACAGACTGTCACTACTGGAGCTATAACTATTATATTCCTCAGAACCCATATCTGAAGCAAGCACATCGTCCACAACACCTGAGAGGCCCAAACTCAATACAGAGACCCCCTCTAGCCACCCGCTACCCGTTGACAGAATGACCTGCAATTAGCGTGCCCATGGACTCTACCACCACTAGAAGCTGCTGGGCGACCCCCACTTGTGCGCACATCATAAGCGCGCCACACTCCGGCATGACGGTCCTTGCCTCTGCGGCATCAGACCCTGAGGAGTGTCTCGGCTCCAGGGATGAAACTGAGGCCTGAGCCTATGCGCGACGTGGCAACTGCGGCGGGGACATCAAGCGCAGTCAGCCCAGACACAACTGCAACAGCCACCCCCGCCTCGGAGAACTCCTGGCCCCCCAAAGATGTACATCAGGCCGAGTGGCGCCTGGAGGGACAGGCTGCAGAAGTGTCATCCAGGAACCGGATGGGGAGGGGGGGGGGGGGGGAGGAACCGAGCGCCGGGGCCTAGACATTACAGAAAAGCAGGAAAAGACAGAGGAAGGAGAAAAAGAGAATGGATACAAATAGTGAAGGAGAGAAAAGAAGATGTAGAATAGAAATAATATTCCAAAATGGGGAGAACTCATTCAGACGTCCACACAGTCTGGAAACAAAACTCAAAGAGACAGAGCACTATCTCATACACAGGAAAATGGATGCCTAGCCCCGCCCACTATACTCCCTCACAGACCCCTCATTGGCCCACTGAAAACAGACCATGATAAACGTAACCCTCACACTCCCTGCCTAATGACTGCAATACGTCCCATGTCTAGGTGTTTAAGCTCCTTCTTGCTTAATCCTGAGCACGCACTCCTCATTATCTCCCCAAGCTATCCATTCTAGTGAGCCATTGCATCCTGACTGATATCACACGTGACATTGCTTATACCATACCATACCATCCAACACTGGAGGTCACGTTGGTCAGGCAGGGGTGTGATCACGACTCACTATGTGGCTCTGACATGCCTCCAATGGAAGTTGGCTTTATTTTTCACCCCTGGCGGGCATTTGTTTTCTCTTTCACATGCCTTTTTATTACAATGCAGTACAAAACCCCATCCCCTCGTGCATTGGTACAGTATGCTGTCCAATGTGAAGACCCCTGCCTCCACAACATGCAACAATACACAATTACCATCTGCTCATGAATCGGTAAAATCATCCTTAAAACACGGGTCTGTCCCACCAAAAGCGGGATGGTTGGGAGCAGGGGTGGATTAACAGAGGAGGGGACACGTGTGCAGACTGCGCAAGGTCCCCTCCTCTCTACAGCGCAGTAGTCTGTGGCATTGTTTTTACATGACTGTAGTGTGTGCTGTGTAAAATATAGGTGTTGTAGTACTTTAGTTATTGTGCGTTTCCCCTGGGTACTGTGTGAGAGCGATAACCACTGCCTTTGCAAAAAAAAAAAAAAAAAAACAGCATCCCTTGAAAACTGTTCTCACATTGAGCCACAGGGCCGTAACTAGCAGTGTACTAGCGGTGCCCTGCCCACAGCGCAAATGCATTGTGGGTGCAGTACCGCCAGCAGCACCCGCATGACCGCGCTCCTGCCGCCACTATTGCCACAACATCAAGCACTCATGACCCGGCCAGTCCTCTGCCTGGCCGCCTGCCCACCAGCCCACCTACCTGCCAATCTGCTCGCCCGCCTGCCCCTGCCGGAAACTGAGGGAGGGCCCAGGTCCTGCTGTCCGCTGGCAGCAGCACATTAAAGTTTATTTGCAGCGCACATGACATCACATTGCGCCTCTAGAAGAGAGAGGAGCCAGCGCACCAGAGGAACATGTAGCCCCTTTCAGGAGAAGACGGAAAAAGGCCAGGTAATTAAGATTGCAGGCAGGCTGAGATAGAAGAGGGCTTTCATGCATGGCTGCACAGTGAGTGTTTGTGCATGACTGCAGACTCTACCTGGTGCAATGTATAAAATGAAAGGGGGCTGTACCTGGTGCAGTATGTTTAAGGGGGCTCTACCTGGTACAGTGTGTAAAAGGAAAGGGGGCTTTACCTGGTGCAGTATGTAAAAGGGGGCTCTGCCTGGTGCAATGTATAATGGAAAGGGGGCTCTACCTGGTACCGGAGGTCATTGCGAGTTGTTCGCTCGTTGCCGATTTTCGCTATACTGCGATTAGCTGCTAACTGCGCATGCGCTTAGTTATTTTACTAAAAACGTAGCTGTTTTGCTGTAGCGTCTGCTGCGATTTTCAGTCGCACTGTTGTTCGGTAAATGATTGACAGGAAAGGGGCGTTTCTGGGTGGTAACTCAGCGTTTTCGCGGGGTTGGCTAAAAAACGCAGGCGTGTCAGGGAAAAACGTGGGAGTGTCTGGAGAAACGGGGAGTGGCTAGCCGAACGCAGGGCGTGTTTGTGACGTCAAACCAGGAACATACGGCCTGAGCTGATCGCAGTGTAGGAGTAGGTCTCGAGCTACTCAGAAACTGCTAAGAATTTTCTATTCGCAATTCTGCTAATCTTTCGTTCGCTATTCTGCTATGTTAAGATACACTCCCAGAGGGCGGTGGCCTAGCGTGTGCAATGCTGCTAAAATCAGCTAGCGAGCGAACAACTCGGAATGAGGGCCACAGTGTGTAAAAGGGGGCTCTACCTGCCGTATTGTGTAAAATGGGGCTCTGCCTGCTGTAATGTGTAAAAGCGGGCTCTACCTGGAATAATGTGTAAAAGAGGACTCTACCTGCCATAATGTGTGATAGGGGCTCTACCTAGAGTAATGTGTAAAATGAGGCACCTGGAGTAATGTGTAAAATGAGGCTATACATGGCGTAATGTGTAAAAGGGGCTCTACCTGGTGTAATGTGTGTAAGTGGCGCTACTGTGCGGCATAATTTGAATGGAGACTTCTGTACAGCGTAATATGTATTCGTATTATTTTGTGGCCATGCCCCTTCCCACGAAGCCACGCCCCTATGTTTTTGATGTGCGCTGGCCCTGTTTTAAATATGGGGGGGAGGGGGCGCGCCGATGCTGTTTCGTGCACACAACGATAAAATGTCTAGTCACGGCACTTTTGAGCCATAATAAACACACTCTGGAAACACAAATTGCAGATACCAACTCATTGTGAGTTCATAAGAATATTCAGCCCTCTCTTATCCCTTATTCACAAGCCCAGAACTTCCAAACAAACCTTCAAAGCTCCCAGAACCTTTGTCCCTAAATCTTATCTGCACCTCTCCTTTATGTAAATAACTCCTTTTGCTAACACGAGGCAACACTACTTCTTGAATTTCCTTCAACCTCTCCCTTCCAAGCATACACTTATACTTAACTGGTGCTGTTATCAGAAATGAGAAGTTGGGATTTTCATTTTCAAACGTAATTCAAAGATACAAGAGAATAACAGTGAACCAAAGCCGCACAGACACAATACAATTGTCAAGCCACAAGAGTGATAGAAAATGAAGGCGCAATTAGTGTAGAATACACCATACAGGAAAATGAGGCGTAATCTCATTATGTTCATTGTGACCAAAAATAAGAAAATACTAAATTATACAGCTGTCAGAGACATACAACTCTAAAACAGAGTTTTCCAAACTCCGCCATTACAGGCCAGGTTTTAAGGCTATTCATGCTAGAGCACAGGTGACTTAATTAGTACTTCAGTCAATTTGATTTAACTGTATGGAATTAAGCATGGATACCTTTAAAACCCGACTGTATTTGAAGAGTTTGGGAGATTTTGCTGTAAAGGGTAAGTGGAGGGGGGTGGATAGGGCTTGACTGTAGAGGAGGAAGTCAAGGTTCCTGACAAACCCAAGTAGTATAAAATGAAGAACATGTATGAAAAATATGTATGAACATGTATAGGAGCTCAAGCAGTAGCGGATCTTGCAACGGGCAAGTAGGACTTTTGCCCGGGGCGCCGCCTTCCGGAGGGCACCGGCGCCATCCGGAGGGCGACTCACCATGGCAAGATCCGCCACTGTGCCCTGCCCCTCCCCCGCTGTGAAGGGAACCAGACGCTACGCGTCTAGTTTCCCTTCGTGGAGAGGACCTTTGCTGTGCGGTGCACAGCACAGCATTGTGGCGCAGACACTAGGGGTCATAATTGACCTCCAGTGTCTATGCGTCTGAGGAGAGGAGCGGCGCCGGCGGAGGTCTGGAATCAGGAGCGGGGATGTAAGTATACTTTTTTTTCCTTTTATTTCAGCGGTGCTACAAATGGGGGCGTAACTGACCACGCCCCCATATTAAGCCACACCCCTAACATTTTGCCCGGGGCGCCACAAGGGCAAGAACTGGCCCTGTGCTCAAGTGTAACTAAAACAAGGAGTCTGAGCAGACTTTAGGAAAATCCCGTTGAGGTGACGAACTGTTATAGATAAACCAGTCACACCAGATTTGTATATATTTATGTGAAGAGCTTTGCCGGTAACCAGGTATTTTTTTCACGGCCACCACATTCCAAAATCGTTCAGGCGTTGTAGGTGGACTAGAATGTTCAGATTCTTCTAACAATGTTAAGTATTTGGGCATTCTATTGGAGGGTTAGGCTGTGGGGTGGGGGGTGGAGGTTATGGTTAGGTTGTGGGGAGAGTTTAGGGTTAGGCTGTCGAAAGAGATTAGGGTTATGCTGTCAACAGGAGAGTTAGTCTGTGGGGGAAGGTTAGTCTGTGGGGGAAGGTTAGGCTGTGGAGGGGAGGTTAGGGTTAGGCTGCGGGGGAGGTTAGGGTTAGACTGTCGGTGGGAGGTTAGGCTGTGGGCAGGAGATTAGGGATAGGTTGCAGGGGGACGGGGACTTAGGGTTAGGCTGTCAGTGGGAGGGTTAGGCTGTGGGCGGGAGGTTACGGTTAGGCTGTGGAGGGGAGGTTAGGGTTAAGCTGCGGGGGGATGGTTAGGCTGCAGAGTGAGGTTAGGGTTAGGCTACAGGGGAGGTTAGGGTTAGACTGTCAGTGGGAGGTTAGGCTGTGGGCAGGAGATTAGGCATAGGCTGCAGGGGGACGGGGACTTAGGGTTAGGCTGCCAGTGGGAGGGTTAGGCTGTGGGCGGGAGGTTAGGGTTAGGCTGCCGACGGGAGGTTAGGGTTAGTCTCTGGAGGGAGATTACGGTTATGCTGCGGGGGAAGGTTAGAGTTATGCTGTGGAGGGCTGTGACCGTATAGTTCCGTACGAAAGCTCTCGCCGCCTCACATCCCGCCCCAGTCACAGAATGGCGTTTAGGTCACACGGTACCTGGCCAAATAGGGGATTCCCGCTTACCGGCAGTAACTGCCTTTTACTGACTCCACCCACTGCACAGTGGGCAGATACAATGCTGCCACCACCAGACTCCTTGTTGCCGTGGCGTCTGGAACCACGGTTCTGCTCTGTATGCATTGACACGCTGTCTTACCACCCCTGTGTGGTGTTGACAAATCCCCAATAGTCGCTTGCCCAAGCACGGCACGGTAGCAGGCAGAAGGCGGAGCTTGGAGATGCTGGGTGTACCCTGGACAGCTGAAGAACTGAGCTAGGTTTGGCCTAGCTCTGCAGGTCCCAAGATGAAGCGGTCGTCTTGAGGTAGAAGATGTTTATTCGCCCAAATAGTTCTGAAAAGAACTTTAGCAATACAGCAAGATGTTTACAGCAGAGTGAACATACCTTTGGAGTCTCACAGGCCTTCTCTTTTTATCTCAAACAAACACACAATACCACAGGGGGGTAAGCCATTCATGTCTTCTCCAACCAATCAGGTTATCGCACAAAATATAAATAAATACAAGTTACATTTCAAAAGAGGTAAGAATTAGATAAAGCAATGTTCTGCTCCTTTTCATATATGAACCAAACCAGTGGCTTTCCCAAACACAATCTGATGAACATTTTTCTGTCTCTTTCACAAATGTAAATATAACTTTAATTTCAATTGCATTCATCCTCTCACACATAGACAAGGTTCTTGTCATTTAAACATAAATCTGCATCCTACATAATGCAGCCTAGGAAATCTTGATTGTTGTTACACGAAACCCACAGGTTTGCATTTATAAAACACAATCTGATTTAGCATCCACTTTTGTTTTTCACATCTCCATGTAAAACCTGTTTTGGCTTTTCACACAACACGAGATGCTTCTCTCCAAACCTTAGTTTGTATTTGAAAGAAAATGTTTGCCCACTAAAAGCCTACCAGTTGACACCTATCCCTTGCTGGAGCTAGGCCAATTAACATATGACTTTCTATGCAGAAGTGTCTCAAGAACAATTGTTAAAGCCATTTAGATATAAAACTCATAGGGGTATATTCAATTAGCAGCGATAACGGACTTTTCGCGTGAAAAGTCCTGTTTTTCGCGCAAAAAAACAGACTTTTCCCGTGAAACATAATTACAGCCTATTCAATTTTCCTGGAAAATTTATCGGTGATAATTTTTTCACTAATTTCACTTCACCTACTCTAAAGCAGGTGAAAAGTTGGGAAAAGTCACTATTTTAAGGTAAAAATGTTTGGATATGGGCCCTCATTCCGAGTCGTTCGCTCGGTAAATTTCTTCGCATCGCAGCGTTTTTCTACTTAGTGCGCATGCGCAATGTTCGCACTGCGACTGCGCCAAGTAAATTTGCTATGAAGGTAGTATTTTTACCCACGGCTTTTTGTTCGCTCCGGCGATCGTAGTGTGATTGACAGGAAATGGGTGTTACTGGGCGGAAACAGGCCGTTTTATGGGCGTGTGGGAAAAAACGCTACCTTTTCCGGAAAAAAAGCGGGAGTGGCTGGAGAAACGGGGGAGTGTCTGGGCGAACGCTGGGTGTGTTTGTGACGTCAAACCAGGAACGACAAGCACTGAACTGATCGCAGATGCCGAGTAAGTCTGAAGCTACTCTGAAACTGCTAAGAAGTTTGTAATCGCAATATTGCGAATCTTTCGTTCGCAATTTTAAGAAGCTAAGATTCACTCCCAGTAGGCGGCGGCTTAGCGTGAGCAACTCTGCTAAAATCGCCTTGCGAGCGAACAACTCGGAATGACCTCCCTGGTACAGAACTCCTGGGACACCCCCCTTGACTAATTAGGCACGATGAGGTTTTTAATTATTTTTAATTGGGCAATAATGACATGTCATTTTTGGGGTGAAAAAGTACAAAGTGATGGAAATTGGGGTTCAAGGTATGGGACAGGTATATTGGGGTGCTTTATGAGTGGGACAGGTGTTTTTAGGCTTGCAGGTGGGAGTAATCGGTCTGTTTCCACTTTTCTTTAAAGTACCCCAAAATGACCCAAATATATACTTATACCCATTTTCATGTACCCCAAATTTAATGAGAGCATTTATTTTGCTCAAAAAAACTTGCTTTCTATCATTTTTTTGCATTTTAAAAAAATGCATATAACAGCCCTTTCACACAATTTCAGTCCCCAAACCTCTCTAATGTGATCTCTAATACACTTCTCTTCTGTTTTCCTATGTTAGTTTAGCATTTTTTGGGGCACAGGCTGATGTCCCCATTTTCACCTGCACTTTTCACTGCAAGAATTTTCACGTGAAACCCATTTGGAATTAAATAGGTCGAAAAATGGAGCGTTTTCGCTGCAATTTTCGCCCGTTTGCCGTGAAAAATTTTCGGGCGAAAAATTGCCGCGAATTTGCAGATAATTGAATACCCTAGATAGTTTTCTCATAAGTGCCCTGTCCATGCAGTTCTATAACCGTACAGTCCATATTTCTCCATTTGCACACTGCGCAGTGATATAACATAGAGCACACTATTAAACATGCATTTACAGAACATGGCGCCAAGCGCCAATTTGTCCATGATAATGGCGCTGGGTAGCTGAGGGTTAACCCCTTCTGTGCCGAGGCCACCAGTACACATGTGCATGGGGGATCTCCGGCCACACGGGGAGATTAGGGTAAGCTGTGGGGAGAGGTTTTTTTTACACCGAGATCTCCATCGTCACTGTTATGTTGTTCTATAATTTTGACGGGCCGGTAACTAGTTTAGTATTCATCATGGATGTCACCCTCAAGCTTTTCCCATGTCTAACATTTCTGAGCGGTCCTGGCAGTCCAAGAATTGCATTTCACTTTATAGGAGACCTGGAAAAGGGTTAGCACTAAAGTTACCTATAGCAAACCAAAACTGTGCACCAGCTCTACAATTCTCAGGGGGGACAAGGTCTGGCTCACAAAAAAACAACTTGAAATTGTCTCAGCCATTCCCAAAGTTGCCTGATAAGTTCATTGGGCCTTTTACTATCACCCCTAGTTTCTTTCCTTATTCAGTGAGAGAAGTTCATCCCATATTTTATGGAATGACGCAGTTGCAATTCCACCAGTCACACGTTGTTGACTGGTTATTGATGTTCATGAGGAATAGATTATTGAACAAATTCTATTTTCCAAAATCAAACAGAAAAACACTTGACATTTTTTATTTAATGGGAAGGGAGGAGCCTCTTGAATATGTTCATGCACCACGTTTGATTTGGGAATCCAAGAAAAGAAAACTCCAAGCAACCCTGGGGCACCTTTCAGCAATCTGTGGCCCTGTTAGAATCTCTGATGGTAGCCACGTCTTGGTGGGATGTACACAGGTTACACCAGGAGCTTTGCCCTAAAGCTTTCAGTGGTTCACCAATGCTATATTGGAGTAATATAGCTATCGGGATCTAGCAGAGCATGTATAGTGATTATATACACATCTGTTTATCGGGCATTCTGCAGAGCAGGCTAGCTGGCCAAAAAAAGACCCTCTACTATTCCCACACTGTAAGCAGCTCACACTGCATAGGTTCAGAAGGAAGTGGCCTGCATGGTCCAATCCATCACATATTTATCAAGCCATTTACAAGCCTGGAACCTTCCCGGCACAGCTGGTTAGCCTCCAGGTGCCGATCGCCATTAGGGTACTAGAGGCCACTGGGATACACTGAAAAGTTCCTTGGCCGTCACATACCTCTCCACAAGTTGGTCTGCTGTTTTAGGGCAGTGATTGTAGGTATCAGTCCGTAATGACCATTTCCACCATCTGAAGTCCTGTGTATATACATTAGAAATACTGTAGTCTGCTCAACTACCAAATTTATTACATAATTATGCTTTTTTTTTTGAAAATACCCATGTACCATATGTGCATGAAATACTCTGTCATGGACTGTAATAAAAAGCTCTTAGAGCAAGTCAGGCGTTAGGAGAGGCCGCTGCAGACACAAGTTTCTATACAGCGGGAATCTGTGTTCTCGGGTCCATTGCTGATGTGTTTGTTACAGGAGTCTTCCCTGTAAATCTGTACTAGGAGCGAGGGGGCCTCCACAGTGCAGGTAACATTTATTAACAGCATGTGATTGTATGGGCCAGCAGGCTGTATACGTATCATGAGACAGTAAAGCACAAACATATTAACACTGATCCTTATAAAAGCTCGTAAAACTAAAACGTTCATATTGCATGGGTCCTAGAGGTGGAGGAAGCAGCGCTTCGGCGGAATACTGTGTTTGCCCCATATTACGGTCTCTGATGATCAAATCGTCATTAATGAAGGAATTGGAAGTTCCCTGATTGCCCGTCATGAAGTTTGGACAACTAGATGGAAGTATGCTGCATATCAACCAATCAGAGATCAGATGTAACTTGTACCAGGTAGCGTGTCATTGGTCGCCATGGGTAACAGCACACAAGATTTGCAGCTTGTTAGACTGTATAATACACTGAATGTAGAATATTCTGCAGCCAGACTTGCTTTATGTCCCCAGCTCCTGATCTTGAGGTACTGTGGTCACAAGTGAAAGGTTTCAACAGTCTCTCTGGTTCAAGTGAGCCATCAGCTGGTCCACAATAACTGCAAAGAAAGGGAATAATGACATATAAACTAAAGAGGCACTCACCAGAATGGTGTATAAACAGTTCAGGGCATCACACAGAGGGGTAAATTTACTAAGATGGGAATTCTATTTAAGATGGGATGTTGCTCATAGCAACCAATCAGATTCCAGGTATTATCTTCTAGAAGGTGCTAAATAAATGAGAAGTAGAATCTGATTGGTTGCTATGGGCAACATCCCATCTTAAATAGAACTCCCATCATAGTAAATTTACCCCAGACTCAATTATCAATATACACAGAGGCTGGGCCTCCCTCCAGTCTGGAGGATTGTGTTACTGCCTCAGCCTCCCGCCCCACTCTCCTTTACAAATGTTCTTCACAATAGGAACAGCTGACACGACAGGGGTGGCTAAAAGGGGAAGGGTAACCTAGGAACACAAGAGCTATGTGATGTAGCAGGAAAGAGGAGCCAGGGCTGGACAACATAGGGGGTCATTCCGACCCATTCACACGCAGCGGTGCAAACGGGTGCGGAATGTGCATGCGCGGCGGCCGCAGTGCGTGTGCGCACAGGGGTCGCTGGGTTACGTTGCTTCTTGAGATGGAAGCAGTCGCAGAGCGGACCGCAAAGTAGATTGACAGGAAGGAGGCGTGACAGGGCGGATCCGGACCGTTTGGGGAGTGGTGAGTGTAACGCAGGCGAGTCCAGCAGAATGGAGGGCGGAGGAGTGACGTCAAAGCCGAGCCCATCATCGCTGGATCCATCGCACAGGGTAAGTATGTCCAGGGCTGGTCTACTTCTGCTTGAATTTTTTTTTTTTAGCTTAGCAGGGCTGCACAAGTGATCGCAACCCTGCTAAGCTAAAATACCCTCCCCAATAGGTGTGTACTAATAGATCGCAGCAGCAGCAAAAAGTTGCTGGCTGCGATCAACTCAGAATGTCCACCAAGTTCCCAACCAACCACGCCAGCTATTAGGAAAGTGCAAATTAATAAAAGCTATAATTAATATAGACTTAGGAGCGAAACATTAAAATACATTTCTAATCAATAAAAAATACATGCATATAATACATAAAAAACAAACAACTGAAACAGTAATTGATAGCGTTCTGTCCATTAGTCACTTGAAATTACTTAGTACTGTGCAATTATTATTTACCCTGCATCTCAAGCATCAGTTCTATGATGAAAATATAAGTGTGTCCAGCAATATGATTACAGCTCCGCGCTATGCTCCACCTCCAATATATAATTTACCCGTGAGCTATGGGATGGATGAATTATAAATACCTTGAAACCAACCGCTGCAGCCACAACACTACAAACCTGTGTGCTATACTCGTCTGAACTGTGAGTATGAGCGTTACTCTCACATGCACGAGTGATAGACTCATTGGTGGTCATTCCGAGTTGATCGCAGCCAGCAACTTTTTGCTGCTGCTGCGATCAACTAGTCCACGACTATTGGGGAGGGTATTTTAGCTTAGCAGGGCTGCGATCGCTTGTGCAGCCCTGCTATGCTAAAAAAGTTTTGTGTAAAAGAAGACCAGCCCTGGACCTACTTACCCTGTGCAATGGTTCCAGCGATGATGGTCACGGCTTTGACGTCAGACATCCGCCCTCCGTTCTTCTGACCACGCCTGCGTTTTCTCCACCACTCCCCGAAAACGGCCACCAGTGGTCTGGTGACGTCCAGGGACGCCTTCTTTCTGTCAATCTTCTTGCGGCCGCCGCTGCGACTGTTTTCTTCGTAACCCGCGTCGTAACCGCCGGGCAATAACGCGCGTGCGCAGTGTGCACACTGCGCATGCCGGACCCGTTCGCACCACAGTGACAAACCGCTGCGTGCGAACGGGTCGGAATGATGGTCGCCATTTGTGTCAGCCATAGCAGGGGGTAAATAAAACCTTGACCGCCATTTGTGCCAGCCATAGTGGGCTGGCACAAATGGCAACCAACGGTACATTCTTCCCCCGACAGCCCGCCATGGCTGCACAAATGGCGGCCCAGGGTATATTTACCCCCCTGACATCCTGTTATGGCTGGCACAAATGGCGGTCAAGGGTATATTTACCCCCCCTGACACCCTGCCGTGGCTGGCACAATGGTGGCCATGTGTTCAAGTTAATGTGAGTTAGGCCTTACCACTCGCAGCCAGGATCTCTCAGCTTCCTCAGCGGGATTTATGGATAAATAAAGGCAATAGGTGACTTTATACTGCTGCGAAAAAAACGGATAGAAAAGCAGCCGTATTGCCACGTCTTAGGTAATACACCCCTATGTATGGCAGTATACGGGGTATTATGATGCTCTTTATTGCATCATCCAGTAAATGTGTATCGGGCCATAGTGCAGCATTATATGGCTGTATGTGATATAGAATGGTCACGTTAATGCCCACATTGCCCAGAGGGCTCAGATATGGTACCTCCAGCAGAGGGACGATCACTGGGATTCTTCTGCAGGCTCCTTATAATGAGGTCACGTAACACAGGGACACAGGCAGGTGAGAGTTCAGCAGCCACCTCCGCACACAGGTCCTGCTGCATGTCCAGCAGGGTGTTCTCCGTCACTGGCAGGTCTACGGGTGTAACAGATACATATCAGCAATTGTCCGAGCCTCCTATATCTCATGTAATACTCCGCTGTATAGCATAGTGACGTGTCCCCCTGTATAACACAGTGACATGTCCCCCTGTACTGCGTGCAGTGTCCAGCTGCATAACACAGCGACGTGTCCCCCTGTACTGCATGCAGTGCCCAGCTGCATAACACAGCGACGTGTCCCCCTGTACCTCGTGCAGTGCCCAGCTGTATAACACAATGACGTGTCCCCCTGTACCACGTGCAGCGCCCAGCTGTACAACACAGTGACGTGTCCCCTTGTACTGCGTGCAGTGCCCAGCTGTATAACAGTGACATGTCACCCTGTACCACGTGCAGTGCCCAGCTGTATAACACAGCAACATGTCCTCCTGTACCACGTGCAGTGCCCAGCTGTATAACACAGCAACATGTCCTCCTGTACCACGTGCAGTGCCCAGCTGTATAACACAGCAACATGTCCTCCTGTACCACGTGCAGTGCCCAGCTGTACAACAGTGATGTGTCACCCTGTACCTCGTGCAGTGCCCAGCTGTATAACACAGCAACATGTCCCCCTGTACCTCGTGCAGTGCCCAGCTGTATAACACAGCAACATGTCCCCCTGTACCTCGTGCAGTGCCCAGCTGTACAACAGTGATGTGTCACCCTGTACCTCGTGCAGTGCCCAGCTGTATAACACAGCAACATGTCCCCCTGTACCTTGTGCAGTGCCCAGCTGTATACCACAGCGACGTGTCCCCCTGTACGTCGTGCTGAAACAAAGTGACCCCCGGTCAGTAAATCACAGCCGGTGTAACATCTGCCTGCTGTGTGCTGTGATTGAACCCGTGTGCAGATGCGGATAAATCTCTGTGATCAGTACAATTACCCTCGCATGGCGTTTCTGCCTGTTGTGCGTCTGCCAGGCCAGTCTCATAGGCCACATGCACACGTCACATAGCTACACAGATCACACAGTAGCAGAGAGCAAGACTTCATCTCTCTGGTCAGTACACTAAGAATCAGGATAACATGGAGCAATGGCAGATGGAGGCATGGTAAGCCGTGACAGGTACTGTGAGACTCCTGTGCAGATTTCGGATAGGAACCTGGATTTGTGTGAAAGAAGACAGGGGGGTGGGGGGTTACTTACCCTGAAATGGGAGTTTTCCTGTAGCAATTTCATAAATAACCACACCCAGACTGGAAGAGAGAAGGATAATTATTATACTTCATTCACTTAGCAAATCCTGGGGGGTAATAATAATGTTATTTATATAGCGCTTTTCTCCCGTAGGACTCAAAGTCACGATACAGACATGAGATACATGGTACAAGGAATTGCTAGAAAATAGAAAGTCACACAGAAAAAGTTAAAACAGAAACCTAGAGCGCGCAGTAAGCATGTTGCAGGGTTGGTGCAGACATTTCGGGTAATAACTTCCGGGATTATATATTCCACCTACAGAAAGTCTGGATGAGATAGCCATCTGTCGTGCTGCGTAGGATTATACCGGGGTGTAATAGGTCACCCAATGTTTCTCTTATACGTCATGGTACTTAATAAATTTAGTAGATAATGACCCCACTATTTCTTTACTCCTTCAATGGTGACTTTTTGGAATTTGGTCACACCTCCCAGGATGGGTTTTTAATTTTTTTTACCTGCGCATTGCCAGGGGTTTCATGTGCGTTGCCAGGGGTTTCATGCACTGCGTCATGCTTTCTGCCAGGGGTTTTATGCTCGGATCCATGCTCGTTCCCACGGGGAATGCTTGTTGCCTTAGGGAATGGTTGTTGCCTAGGGGTAACTAGGGATGGCCATCAACCATCGATGGGTCTATGACTGATGTTGAATACTTTTACCATCGACGGGGGAGAATCAGATGGTTTCCCGCCATCGATGGTTCAGTGCTACAAATTTTTTTTCCCCTGAAAGTGTCAGGGCACGGAGCTTAGCCCCGCCCCCTGACATCTGCTTGTAATGTTGGTTGTAGTGCTGGGAACGCAGATACGTGCAGGAGGCGTCTCTTCCACTGAGACATCTGCACGCTCCCTCCTGGAGAGCGGATGAGAATACTGCTTGCGTGCAGCATTGCTTTTTTGTCCACCTCTGAATCAGGACCAGGATCATTAAAGACGTTCTTCTCTAGGTCTCCTGTGTCCAGCTAACAAACTTCCAGTCTCCTGAATGTTGCTGTGTATGTCCATTACCCATCAGATCAGCTAGTGCATCGCTACCATCCGGAGTTTCAGCAGCCAGTCTGTTCTATCGGAATCACGTCAGAGACACAGTATTAGCATTAGAATGGGGGGGCTGGCCGCAGCGGCTGCGTGACGTCACACGCAGCCGCTGCAGGCTGGGGAGCGATGAGTAGCTCCCGGCCAGCACGCTAAAGCTACGCTGGTCGGGAGCTACTCTTGAAGTGCAAAGGCATCGCCGCTGTGCGATGCCTTTGCACTTCTGCAGGTGGGGCCGGCACTGACATGCGGGGCGGGATAGCCCTGTGCTGGGCGTCCCCCCGCATGTCAGTGTGACTGATCGTAGCTGTGCTAAATCTCGGAATGATCCCCTATGTTCTGACTGCTAACTGACTCCCAGTGTCTGAGAGACTCCCATATATCCTGGGCACTACCTGCAGGGCCGGATCTAGACTTTGTGGCGCCCCAGATGAAAAAAAATAGGGGCGTGGTCAGTTATGCCCCCTGTAGAGTTGTGCCCTCAGTAGAGTTGTGCCCCCTAGTTGCGCCGTGCCCCCAGTACTGTGCCCCCTGTAGAGTTGTGCCCCCTAGTTACGCCACTTAATAAATAAAAAAAAAGAAATAAAAAGAAATTAATACCATCCCCGCTCCTGCTTCCCGACCGCTGCTGCCCTCCGTCTCTGGCCGCCTGCGCCGCTCCTCTGATCTATGGGAGAGATGTCACGACGTCTCTCCCATAGCAGCGCATAGACACTATGACCCCTAGTGTCTATGTGCCGCTTCCACAATGCAGTGCGGTGCTCGATGACTTCATCGCACACCGCACAGCACTGCATCTACCGAGCACCGTGGCATCTACCGAGCACCAGTAGCGGATCTTGCCACGGCGGCGGTGCCCTCCGGAAGGCAGCGCTCCGGGCAATAATTCTGCGTGCCCATAGCAAGATCCGCTACTGACTCCCTGCACTCGCCTGGAGATCATAGTCACCCGCCTCGCTGGTATTTCAGAGACTCTTCTGCAATATGATCAAGAAATCATCCTCATGCTTATGTGGAGAGATTTGGTTAAACATCTAAGTTCTATACCTTGGGGCGGGATGTACTAAAAGCAAAATGCGGTGAAAACCCTGCATTTCCAAATGTACTAGGCCCTGCATGTATGGGTACCCCCCCACGTCACTCTGTGCACGCACTGACGGACTCCTGGGTCATAAAGCCGGAATTCCAGGAGAGCTGTCATATGCGGTACTAACCGCATATATTGGTGCATATGTGATCAGTAGCAGTGTGATGTGTGGCGGGATGTACCACAGGTGCTTAGTACATCCCATCCATGGTCTCCAACAAAACATCCTCAGCTAGTGCCTGGGTACCGATCACAGTCCCTGACACGCTAAACCTGTAACAGGGCATGCTGGGGTGTGTAGTTCCACAGCAGCTTGAGTGCCACACATTTGTCTACCTCTGCACAGAAAGTGATGTCACTGCAGACTGTGATGTCACGCTCAGTCCTTACACTGGCTGCCTCCGCCGTGGGCTTCTTCAGGACAGCTCACCTCTATAATAAGCGGGATGTAATATCCTCCTCTGGGGACTGACCTGTAAATCTCGCTGCGTTTATCGTACGCGTTTATGTCCTGCAGGGTTTCCGGAGCGATGTAGGCCAGCTCGATGCTCTCCTTCCTCTTCTCCGCATTAGAAGGTTTTCTGATGGACGACTCTGTCTTCGAGATCTCAAACCCTGAGAGCTGCAAACAAAGCACACAACGACAATGTATTAGCCCGCGCACTAATCTGTATATAGAGTAATCACACTCCAGTATATACGCAGTATCCCGGCGTTAATATTTTTGTTCCACATGTTGAAATACAACTATTGAATAATACTGAGGAGGGGCACTGGAAAGTCTACTCCTTCTGAGCCTAGGCATGCCCTCACCCTGCCCAACTCCTCCAACCACTGATAGCCTCTGCACTGCCACATACACATACCCATATGTTTTCTCGCTATTATATATACATATATTCTACAGGAAGCTGTAGGGGTTGTTCAATACCTTCACACAGTACGTCCCGTCCACCAGAAACTTGGAGCTGCTCAGGCTTCCATGCAGAATGGCCTTCATCTCCGTCTGGTGCAACCTGTACATGAAGATCAAGGTTGTCAATAAAGTCTTATTGGTCTTCTCTACAGGAGTAGGACACCATGGTTAGATCTTGTTCAGGAAGCAGGTGATTGTTATTGGCTGATGCCTACACATTGGTAAGTGCGTAGCGGATGTGAGTAATGAGGTTAGTCAACACGTTGATTCCAAACCAGAGAAGGTTTTATTGAAGATAACAGGATACAGGTGATAGAAGATAAATAGCAGTCAATATGATAAGGCAGTGGTTTCCAAACTTTTTTGAATCACGGCGCCCTAGAATATCAGAATTTTTTTCACGGCACCCCTAGGCCAAAAATTTCTTATTGACAAATTTAGAAAGAAATATTACATTAAGTAGATCGCGTTTATATGTCATCCTTAGGGTCAGTTGTGTGGTGAGGGACAAGATTTGCTTCTGTTTGACCACATATTTTATGACTGGCAGCCACCAGCATTGGTTTTGCCTATTATATTAACCATGAATAATTTGAATTGGTCCTGGACCACCAACCCAGGGCACCCCTGCAAGTGTCCCGAGGCACCCCAGGGAGCCACGGCACACAGTGATAAGGTCTCTCTTGTGCTAAGTACAGCAGTACAGCACTGTGACGCTCCAGTAACACAATGACAGGCTTGGGCATATGCAGACCTTTTTATAAAGCCAAGTAAACATGCTGTCTAGACAGTCTGACCTTTAGGTTTGGTTAATAATATTTACTCAGACAGGTGATGTTAATTAGACAGATGAGTCATGCGCACAACAGACAGCTTTTAGCATTTTACCATTTAACTACATGTGAACAATTGTATCATTCAGATATCAAATTAAAAATGCTCACCTGTACAGGGCCCTGGCAGCATCCAAAGCCATCAGGACTCTCCGCTCCCATGACAGGTCCGGCTCTATTTTCAGCAGTTCTCTCAGATTCCCTTTCTCACAGAACTCTGTCACCATAGAGTAGCAGGGTTCCTTGCCTGAAATAGTAAAGAGAATACAGTACAAACTAGGACAAAGTGTAACAGAGTTCAGTACCTCACACAGAGGAGAGAGGGGAGAATGAGGACGGGAATCAGAGGCAGGAGACTAGGACAGGGAGTAACAGGGTTCTGCACCTGACACTGAGGAGAGAGGTGAGAATGAGAACGGGAATCAGAGGCAGGAGACTAGGACAGGGAGTAACAGGGTTCTGCACCTGACACTGAGGAGAGAAGGGAGAATGAGGACGGGAACCAGAGACAGGAGACTAGGACAGAGAGTAACAGGGTTCTGCACCTGACACTGAGGAGAGAAGGGAGAATGAGGACGGGAACCAGAGACAGGAGACTAGGACAGAGAGTAACAGGGTTCTGCACCTGACACAGAGGAGAGAAGGGAGAATGAGGACGGGAACCAGAGACAGGAGATTAGTACAGAGAGTAACAGGGTTCTGCACCTGACACTGAGGAGAGAAGGGAGAATGAGGACGGGAACCAGAGACAGGAGATTAGGACAGAGAGTAACAGGGTTCTGCACCTGACACAGAGGAGAGAATGGAGAATGAGGACGGGAACCAGAGACAGGAGACTAGGACAGAGAGTAACAGGGTTCTGCACCTGACACTGAGGAGAGAAGGGAGAATGAGGACGGGAACCAGATACAGGAGATTAGGACAGGGAGTAACAGGGTTCTGCACCTGACACAGAGGAGAGAAGGGAGAATGAGGATGGGAACCAGAGACAGGAGACTAGGACAGAGAGTAACAGGGTTCTGCACCTGACACAGAGGAGAGAGGGGAGAATGAGGACGGGAACCAGAGACAGGAGACTAGGACAGGGAGTAACAGGGTTCTGCACCTGACACAGAGGAGGGAAGGGAGAGTGAGGACGGGAACCAGAGACAGGAGACTAGGACAGGGAGTAACAGGGTTCTGCACCTGACACAGAGGAGAGAAGGTAGAATGAGGACGGGAACCAGAGACAGGAGACTAGGACAGGGAGTAACAGGGTTCTGCACCTGACACTGAGGAGAGAAGGGAGAATGAGGATGGGAACCAGAGACAGGAGATTAGTACAGAGAGTAACAGGGTTCTGCACCTGACACAGAGGAGAGAAGGGAGAATGATGACGGGAACCAGAGACAGGAGACTAGGACAGAGAGTAACAGGGTTCTGCACCTGACACAGAGGAGAGAAGGGAGAATGAGGATGGGAACTAGTACAGAGAGTAACAGGGTTCTACACCTGACACAGAGGAGAGAAGGGAGAATGAGGACGGGAACTAGAGACAGGAGACTAGGACAGAGGGTAACAGGGTTCTGCACCTGACACAGAGGAGAGAAGGGAGAATGAGGACGGGAACCAGAGACAGGAGATTAGTACAGAGAGTAACAGGGTTCTGCACCTGACACTGAGGAGAGAAGGGAGAATGAGGACGGGAACCAGAGACAGGAGACTAGCACAGAGAGTAACAGGGTTCTGCACCTGACACAGAGGAGAGAAGGGAGAATGAGGACGGGAACCAGAGACAGGAGACTAGGACAGGGAGTAACAGGGTTCTGCACCTGACACAGAGGAGGGAAGGGAGAGTGAGGACGGGAACCAGAGACAGGAGACTAGGACAGGGAGTAACAGGGTTCTGCACCTGACACAGAGGAGAGAAGGTAGAATGAGGACGGGAACCAGAGACAGGAGACTAGGACAGGGAGTAACAGGGTTCTGCACCTGACACTGAGGAGAGAAGGGAGAATGAGGATGGGAACCAGAGACAGGAGATTAGTACAGAGAGTAACAGGGTTCTGCACCTGACACAGAGGAGAGAAGGGAGAATGATGACGGGAACCAGAGACAGGAGACTAGGACAGAGAGTAACAGGGTTCTGCACCTGACACAGAGGAGAGAAGGGAGAATGAGGATGGGAACTAGTACAGAGAGTAACAGGGTTCTGCACCTGACACTGAGGAGAGAAGGGAGAATGAGGACGGGAACCAGAGACAGGAGACTAGCACAGAGAGTAACAGGGTTCTGCACCTGACACAGAGGAGAGAAGGGAGAATGAGGACGGGAACCAGAGACAGGAGATTAGTACAGAGAGTAACAGGGTTCTGCACCTGACACTGAGGAGAGAAGGGAGAATGAGGACGGGAACCAGAGACAGGAGATTAGGACAGAGAGTAACAGGGTTCTGCACCTGACACAGAGGAGAGAATGGAGAATGAGGACGGGAACCAGAGACAGGAGACTAGGACAGAGAGTAACAGGGTTCTGCACCTGACACTGAGGAGAGAAGGGAGAATGAGGACGGGAACCAGATACAGGAGATTAGGACAGAGAGTAACAGGTTTCGGCACCTGACACTGAGGAGAGAAGGGAGAATGAGGACGGGAACCAGAGACAGGAGATTAGGACAGAGAGTAACAGGGTTCTGCACCTGACACTGAGGAGAGAAGGGAGAATGAGGACGGGAACCAGAGACAGGAGATTAGGACAGAGAGTAACAGGGTTCTGCACCTGACACTGAGGAGAGAAGGGAGAATGAGGACGGGAACCAGAGACAGGAGATTAGGACAGAGAGTAACAGGGTTCTGCACCTGACACAGAGGAGAGAAGGGAGAATGAGGATGGGAACTAGTACAGAGAGTAACAGGGTTCTACACCTGACACAGAGGAGAGAAGGGAGAATGAGGACGGGAACTAGAGACAGGAGACTAGGACAGAGGGTAACAGGGTTCTGCACCTGACACAGAGGAGAGAAGGGAGAATGAGGACGGGAACCAGAGACAGGAGATTAGTACAGAGAGTAACAGGGTTCTGCACCTGACACTGAGGAGAGAAGGGAGAATGAGGACGGGAACCAGAGACAGGAGACTAGGACAGAGAGTAACAGGGTTCTGCACCTGACACAGAGGAGAGAAGGGAGAATGAGGACGGGAACCAGAGACAGGAGACAAGGACAGAGAGTAACAGGGTTCTGCACCTGACACAGAGGAGAGAAGGGAGAATGAGGATGGGAACTAGTACAGAGAGTAACAGGGTTCTACACCTGACACAGAGGAGAGAAGGGAGAATGAGGACGGGAACTAGAGACAGGAGACTAGGACAGAGGGTAACAGGGTTCTGCACCTGACACAGAGGAGAGAAGGGAGAATGAGGACGGGAACCAGAGACAGGAGATTAGTACAGAGAGTAACAGGGTTCTGCACCTGACACTGAGGAGAGAAGGGAGAATGAGGACGGGAACCAGAGACAGGAGACTAGCACAGAGAGTAACAGGGTTCTGCACCTGACACAGAGGAGAGAAGGGAGAATGAGGACGGGAACCAGAGACAGGAGATTAGTACAGAGAGTAACAGGGTTCTGCACCTGACACTGAGGAGAGAAGGGAGAATGAGGACGGGAACCAGAGACAGGAGATTAGGACAGAGAGTAACAGGGTTCTGCACCTGACACTGAGGAGAGAAGGGAGAATGAGGACGGGAACCAGAGACAGGAGATTAGGACAGAGAGTAACAGGGTTCTGCACCTGACACTGAGGAGAGAAGGGAGAATGAGGACGGGAACCAGAGACAGGAGATTAGGACAGAGAGTAACAGGGTTCTGCACCTGACACTGAGGAGAGAAGGGAGAATGAGGACGGGAACCAGAGACAGGAGATTAGGACAGAGAGTAACAGGGTTCTGCACCTGACACAGAGGAGAGAAGGGAGAATGAGGACAGGAACCAGATACAGGAGACTAGTACAGAGAGCAACAGGGTTCTGCACCTGACACAGAGGAGAGAAGGGAGAATGAGGATGGGAACCAGATACAGGGCATTTTTAGAGTACAACTGGATGGGCAGCTTGTTTTTCTTACCTGAATTATCAATACAAATCCCATAGAGTCGTACAATATTCAAACATTCAAATTTCTTCATGGTCTCACTCTCTGCCTGGAATGTTTTCCGTATATAGCTGGAGAAGAGAAGTCACCTCAGACTGGTAATTTAATATGGTTCCTCTCACACATATTCCATCTTAGATCTTACTCACTCTTCATTTGTGTGCGGCTGTCCCTTGAAGACTTTGATAGCCACTGGGCTTCTGTGGTACTCTCCTCGGTACAGGTTGTGGCTTGGCTTCTCTAACAGTAATGCACCACGCTGTAGATCTGTGGCTCGGATCTCAGTGATGTCCCAGCGGGAGCGCTTGCCTGTATATACAGAGAATAATTCACTTTGCCATCAGAATACACGCTAAACACTGTGTTCCTGCAGTGATGTTTTCTGTTAATCTGCGCAATGTGGTGAGTAAAAGCATACAGCTGTAAAACTGAACAAATAACATGATCGTATACAACTATACTCAGATAGCAGCAAAGACTTATTTAGAAAATGCACTAGGCGTGGTCAGTGATGTCACAGAGAGCATAACTGACATGATGTGCTTTGCAGTTGAATCTATTTGTCCTATATTAGATCCAATTAGGATAGCGTGTTATAGATGAGAGGATGACAGCTGCCTGTGATTGGAAACTATCACACTAACATCACTTATTTCAGAGCTGCAGTAGGATGTCAGGATGACTCTAAAATGTGTCTTTTACTTCAAGAATATATATTTATATTTATGGTTTAGTTTTTATTAAAAATAATAGCTTTAATTTGTTATGTGTTATGAAATGGAGACAGAATGCATCCAAACAGACTCTTCTTTGGTAGCTGCAACATATTTTCTGATCCAGACAGACATTATTTGTGAAACCAAATGTTCATGTTTCATATGAACATGTAGGCATGGTGCGGCTGCCCGGGTATAACGGAGCTACTACAGCACTTACACACAGCTCTGATTGCAGCCAGCTCAGAGAGGATGTCATGCACGTCATCTGCCACAGTGTCCACTTTCTCCGACAAGCTGCTGACACAAGCTGTACGGAACAGAACGAGAAATACATTGGTAATAACTCAGCTGCTAACATCTAGCGATCATTTCTAGTACAGTGAGCCACTTGGGGGGCGATTCTGAATTGCAGTGTCTGTGCCTTTTTTGCTGGCATTGATTATGTGACTATGTAAGTACTGCTACAAGTCCTTCCCTGGTGCACATCCATGTGATTGCATGTGCAAGGACTGAGATGCTAAAATACTGCACCAGCCCCATGTTAGGGGCAGATTCTATGTTACTTATATGCTAATATTAGAGGCCATACTGTATCTGAGTTCATAACCAGTTCAGCGACACTCATGTATATGAATGGCACGGAGTGCCCAGCTTGTTTCCAATACATTTGGATGGTATTTTAAAGGGCAATCATTTACAAGGCTAAACCATACCTTGTAAATGATTGCCCCTTTGAAAAACGTACGAGTTTGTCTGGCATCTCACATGGCCACCCAACTCGGACTTCATTACATCCCGGCCCATGTGTCTCAATCACAACTGCGCTTCTCTGTATGCACACCATGTTACTAATGCACTGTGCAGCTTTTACCAACAACCGCACATGCAGTAGCAAAACATATGCTCCACTCTGTGAAAATCACCATGGCGGGAGTCTATGAATCAGGCTCATTGTGTACATGGGACATTATGGGGTCCATAAAATCTACTATGGTTATACTGCACCCAAATCACAATCAGTGACTTTCTGCTAGGGCATGCTGTGACATGTAGTTCCCAAATAGCAGAAAAGGTGTAAATGTATAGCAGAAAGCCCACGATCACCACTTTGGCATAAAATAAAATTATATTTTTATTCTTGGTTATAATAGAATGGACAGACTGAATAATTTCCCAACAAGCCCATAATGCCAAATGGGTAAATAATTTTGCCCATTCTGTTGTACTCCTATTTTATACATATTAATGTGTGCAGCCCAGATAATATGAATACATACTTAGGAGCAGATTTAACATGAGTTACAGTATATTCTTGTTATCACTCATTATGAATGGTGCTCCAGCCAATCAGCTCCTGTCATGTGTTTGAAAATGTACAGTTAAGAGCTGAATGGCTGGGGCACCATTTATCATACGCAATGAGTGATAAGAATATAACTCATTGTTAAATCTGCCCATTAGAATTACAGTTTATGCAGAATAAGGGAAATATTAGTACATATTAAGTATAGGGACATTTCCAGGGACAATTCTTTTAAATCTGGGAATCAGGGATAGTGACAGCTTTTATGGGATATACCAATAACAGGCAAAGCTATATATTCACCACATGCACATGTGTTCTTCCCCTGGTACATGTATAGTCCATCTCAGCAGTGCCTCCGAGCGGATAACCCACATATTTCATGGATTGCGGGTCCAACTGAATAAAGTCACTTTAAAGTCCTGTTTATATCTTTTGGACCGCCCCTTCATTTCAATACCCGAGTTACTGCTCAACTGAGGCTTTAAGTCCTAAATCACAACAGTTATGGTGGGGGAACATTTAGTTTAATAGTGGAGATTATAGTATTGCTTATTTAGTTTAGTTTGGGTGGCTTAGGTATTACAAATGTAATGCTGAACTGTGCTTTTGGAAAGGGTGGGCCTTTTATGAAACCGATATATCATTTAAATCATTTAATGTCTGGGCTGGTTGGATGGAAATAACATTCACATATAGTAAATAGTGCTACAGGTTGGTTTTGGGGGCTTAAGTATTGTTATTACTATAACAATGTGGCTGGTTGAGGGGAGCAATGCCAAGAGTGTTCACTTACTACTAGGCTTTCCATATTTCCTGTACCGGTCCCCTTTTTTCAAACAGGCCCTCAACATCCCAGTATCTAAACAAAGCAACAAGGTGTAACACCAGCAGCAGCACCAGGTAGGGAAAGCTGCAAGAACAGGTAAGAGAATATTGGACAGTCTGCCAACCATCCTGATTCTGGTGGGGCAGTCACACCTTTAGATGGCTGCCTCACTCATTTTGGATTTTATCCCGACTAATTGAACAGTTAGGAGGTCTGTCTCCTGCCTTACAAAACTCATGGAGAGACTTTGAAGAGCAGCCCAACACTAGATAAAATTATACCTATGCCCATTCTAAAAAAGCATGCATTTGCCCCTGTGAATGAAGCAGATTGTTTTAACGTGACAATAGGACTTGCAGAGACTTTTTTTGTATTGCATTTTTTTCCACCATGTGCATTTCTATGTGACCCGCATTCCTAACTTACTAAAACTCTTCCTGAAAGTATAACATACCTACTGTATATACGCTCCCTGTTTTTGAACAGAGGAAAAATTCAGAAGATAAACTTACAGGTTAGGTAATCCCTCAGCTCCTTCAAGTCTTCCTCTATATCTTTCTCATTCTGAAACTTGCGGGTATTCTCAGTGAAGAAATGGAGCAGCTTCTCTCTGTGCTCTGCGGCCAGAAACAGGCACAGCTGGCCAGCTGCGTCCCCCAGCCGATCATTGATCACCGCAAACTCTTCCTTGATGCTGTTGGCCTGAAGTATTTTCCTCCACCAGGCGTGGTGAGAATACTTAATGACCCAGCACTTGGCATTCTCCAGAGTTACCGCCAGCTCCATCACCAATGAATGCAGTGATGTAGACATCTTGTTCTGTTTCTCAAGGGCTTGGATGGTCATCAGCAGCATCTTAACCCGCTTCTTAAGGCGTCGGCATTGGCGCTTGTTGGAGCTGGACTGCTCACATAGGCTGTAGATGGTGTTAGCAAGGCCTATGACCTGGCCCAGGACCTCCATCTCCTACAAGCAGAAGCACAGAGAATTGGGCTGGTATTTTACAGGGTGAAAAACTGAAGACAAACCAGGAGGAAGGGCCCAGGTGGCAAGGAAGCTAGCAATCATTTCCTATTCCTTTTATCTGTTTTGTGGTATCAACATTAAAGAGATGCTACAGGAGACATCTATATACAAATGTGGGTAATAGAGATTGCTAGATGTGAAGAGGGCAAAAGAGGAGAAAGTACATCTTCACACTTGAGTGGTCTACATTGGCAATTTAATTAATGAATGAATCAGAAAAACCCCAATATACATGTGTCTGAATTAGACTTTAAGCCTCTCTGGGGGTGCGACCCTGTTACAACCAAAAGATCAGAACAATTACAGGGAACTAGAAAGGCGGTTGTTGGGTTGGGTGCACAGTGTCAATTGATTGGATTGATTATCAAGATAAAACGTAACTTTTATTACTATTATTAATATTCAGAAGGTCCTTATCGTGGGACACATACAGCAAAATATAGAGGTTAAAAACATGACATATACAAACACATAAGTGATGTAGAAGAAAAAAAGAATGTGAGACAGATTCTTAAAAAGTGGGGTCAACACAATAACTCCTGCAACAAGTCTAATTATTTATGTGTGAGACATTAGCCACTCAGGATACAGACTAAATGATATTAGTCTGTTCAAAATATATTTAATGTCATATAGGACAATTAAGTATAGACACAAAATGTGGAGTGTTACCAATGGGACACTGCCTATGATGCGTAAGTGCGGTGAAATATATGGTCTAATCAAAGCCTCATGCCCACCTAATGATCATATGCAAGTAGGTTACTCTTAAATAGAGATCATAGACTGCAATGGTACTGGTGGTTGAATCTTAGAAAATGTTGCACCACCAGTGCCCTGTGATGCAGTATAAAGCGTATCTCTCCACAAATAGCTTAAGGCTAGATCAGTAATACTATGAGTGTAGCTGCTTGTCAAAAATTGACACTGGTGAGTTCTAGTATACTCACACTACATTTATGCGTGGCATATTCATATAAAAAATACCCAGTAATATGTCTTAAAAATAAGACATATAAATGGATTAGTGAAAATCTGTGTGGATATTGAACATCCCCCCTTATAGTAACTCCAGGGTAATCAGAATTATACCCCTTATCTTGATGGAGTCAGGGAGGTGTACTGAGACACTACAGAGATGGTTCTATGAACATGGAGACATAAAGTAAATACGTTTTGAGTCCACACTTGTTTAGAGGACAAAGAAAAGATATATTACAAAGTGTCCTAGGACTAATCTGAGAAAAGAGCAACACTTGTTGCAATATCAATTCAAGTAGTAAAAAGGAGGTTTGCAAAGATGTTACTTCACTGGTGTATGTGGTATAAATGAGTCCCACATGCTGTATTGATATACACTCTTATCGTTGCGGATCCTATGTGTGTACACTTTTAATAGAAAAAGCAGGTGCTATGGAATACTATTCCTGCTTCTTACTGTATTGTTTAGTACAGTGTAATGATGATTGAACACACAGTGATTGCAGCATGAAAAACAGTAATCAAATCATACACAAGTGAATGCTATCCAGAGAGGCCAGAGATTGCTCTCTCTGTTACTACAAACACCTTAAGTGAATGCCTAGCGAGTCCCCTGGACTCCTATCCTGAGTGGTTGTCTGTCTGATATCCTGAACTCACACACCTAGCCTGCTGAGCACTTTTAAATTGCTGATTGCTATGGCTCTATGAGAGTCAGTGCTGGTGCGGGTAAAAGTATCACTAACTAATACATTAGATACAACATTGCTACAATTTGCAAGGAGTGTGTTGGCCCACTAACAAGCCAACATGCATGTTTCGCTGTACGGGCAGCTTTAACGAGGCTCGTTAAAGCTGCCCGTACAGCGAAACATGCATGTTACATGCATTGATCTAAAAATTGACGAAAATGAGACGATCATGTGAACAAGCTCCTCCCAGCGAAACGCGCGTCACTTCCGGTCCGGCACCCGACTTCCGGGACCTCCGTAACGGAGCTCCGACGAGCGGACTCCCCTCCAGCTCACACACAGCAAGTACAACTTCGCCTGCTGCAGCCGGCATAAGCTCCTTTTGGTTTGGTCCCAGTCCCCTTGTGTCCAGCGCCGGTACAGGGGAGAAACTTCCTCCACTCTGTACATGCTGCACAGACGGGACAGTTACCATAGCAACCAGTTTGTTGCCTGACATTTTTCCCGGTGATTGTACACACACACAGTGTGCAGGGAAATTGCTTATCAGCTCATCACTTGTGCATTTAAGCCATTACTTTTAGAATTAGAGCTATTAGCTTAGTCAGGTAATTTTTAGATCACACACATCCCTGCAGCAGGGATTTTTCTGATATATCCGGTTTAATTTTAGAAATTAACGTAAAGGTGAATCTTTACGGCACCTTCCATTTCAAAGAAATATCCCATCAATTAAGACATATCACCTTGTTTATTGCCACACCACATTTTCTTTGTGGGAAATTTGGCATTTGTTCTTACCGTAATTCCTTTGTGGGGGAATTCCCATAAAAGAAACAAATCATTCTGCACCATTTATTCTCAATAATATAGTGGTGGTCCTTTGCTCAAGCTGCCTCTAGGGCAAATATTTGGCTTTCGACAACGCCATCCATTGGACCAATCTGTCCTCAATAGCTCAAGTAATAGCCATCCCCCCAGCAGATAGGCACTGACCTGACTTTCTACAGTCATACCATGCTGGACATGCCCGATCTCGTCTGATCTTGGAAGCCAAGCAGCATTGGGCCAGGTTAGTACCAGAAAGGGTGACCCTCTGGGAATACCGGGTACTGTAGCACCAAGGAATACACCTTCTGCTGATCAGCAAATTTAATTCTATTCGAGCCTTGTACTCCATTGTGACAATTGTCTAAATACTTTTGTATCTCTTTTCAATAGACGGACAGCTACAGTGCTGGAGTCTATGTGGCTTTTCATGGTACTCTTTTATGGTGCTATTTGAGTCAGCCAAAGGTATTTATGCAATCTATTCAGCGATTTATCTGTATGATGAGTGTTTAAACACAATTGTACTTTTCACCAAAACAGACAGATAGTTGCCAATGCAGTTTATGTGCTGAATATGTATGTGAATTTTCATGTTACTACCATATGAGTCATCATTATCGCAATATATTCAGTAATTTCTTCTGTGACAATTATTGTAACATAATTGTTTTTCCTGCAAGCAGACAGATAGCGGCTTGGGCAGCTTATGTGCTGGATCCTATGTCAAATGTTATTTTTCAGCATATAGCATTTGGGCAATATTGCTGGAAAACTTTTGCAATTCTGATATTTCTATTCAGTGATTTATCTGCATGATGAGTGTTTAAACACAATTTTACTTTTTCCAAAACAGACAGATAGCTGCCAATGCAGTTTATGTGCTGAATATGTATGTGAATTTTCATGTTACTACCATATGAGTCATCATTGTCGCAATATATTCAGTAATTTCTTCTGTGACAATTATTGTAACACAATTGTTTTTCCTGCAAGCAGACAGATAGCGGCTTGGGCAGCTTATGTGCTGGATCCTATGTCAAATGTTATTTCTCAGCATATAGCATTTAGGCACTATTGCTGGAAAACTTTTGCAATTCTGATATTTCCGTACTATCCACTCAGGCTGTATTATTACGATGATATATTCAATGTGTATAATTATTTCCGGAATTATTTCCTGAGTTATTATTTTTCTGATATATCCGGTTTAATTTTGGAAATTAACGTAAAGGTGAATCTTTACGGCACCTTCCATTTCAAAGAAATATCCCATCAATTAAGACATATCACCTTGTTTATTGCCACACCACATTTTCTTTGTGGGAAATTTGGCATTTGTTCTTACCGTAATTCCTTTGTGGGGGAATTCCCATAAAAGAAACAAATCATTCTGCACCATTTATTCTCAATAATATAGTGGTGGTCCTTTGCTCAAGCTGCCTCTAGGGCAAATATTTGGCTTTCGACAACGCCATCCATTGGACCAATCTGTCCTCAATAGCTCAAGTAATAGCCATCCCCCCAGCAGATAGGCACTGACCTGACTTTCTACAGTCATACCATGCTGGACATGCCCGATCTCGTCTGATCTTGGAAGCCAAGCAGCATTGGGCCAGGTTAGTACCAGAAAGGGTGACCCTCTGGGAATACCGGGTACTGTAGCACCAAGGAATACACCTTCTGCTGATCAGCAAATTTAATTCTATTCGAGCCTTGTATTCTATTACCGCAGTTAACCCACTTCCGGGAGTCCAGATTTTATATAAGCCGGCTTTCCATTATCTCTTATATGAATATACACATGTATATAACTTCATAGTATCATAGAGATAACAGGAATATTTATATTTTCGCTTTTGACTAAACGTCAAACATCAATACTCACTTACTAATCAGGGGGTTTACAGAGAAACTTTCTGTCACCCTCTTTATACAAGTGAGTTACAAATTGTATCGTCAACAATATTTTTGTTTAATACTTGTTTTAACTATATTGCTGATTTACAGCAATAATTTTAGTATCCTTTCGTCTGTGATTAAAAGTTAAGTTTTATCTTTTCCTACCCACACATTATCAAATTTTATATTTTCAATATACAGAATCAAGTGTGCCCCTGAGAGACATTATCAATAGTCCCCCTTTTTTTGCCTCTTGCGCAAACCTCTCTACAGAATATTAATAATAGTAATAAAAGTTACGTTTTTATCTTGATAATCAATCCAATCAATTGACACTGTGCACCCAACCCAACAACCGCCTTTCTAGTTCTCTGTAATTGTTTAGATGTGAAGAGGGACAGATTGGTTTCTGGATGGACACATTGTGGGCGCAGCCTGTCACAGTAGAAGGGAAAACCAAGATTTAAGTTTCTGATCCGCTAACAATAGCTTAAAAATAAAAGTTAAATAATTGTAATTAAAAAAAAATTATATTGAAAAATCTTTATACATTAAAACAAAAATGCTTTAATCTTTAAAATTATTAAAACATTATTATTTAATGAGATGGCAATAACAGGATATGTATTGCAGGAGTATACATACAATGCTTGTTAAATTGGTTTCTCAATGCAAAAGTTGACAGCCAAAATCAGAATCATCCCACAAGTAGGAAATGATTCCGTCCCAACAAGCTCTTCTAGGTCTGTATTTCTTCCTAACTGATATCTCAGAAGTACAATAAATGGCCTTTAGCCCCAATGTCTTCTGCCAAACACACTCTCACCCACACAATAAGGCTTTACACATGCAATAATGGACATCCATTCATGGCAGGCTCTATCATTAGGCAGCTGCTAAGGGTGCCAGGACCTGGGGGGCAGCCCTGAGTCTGCTTATCACAAAATAAAGTATGAGAGATGCATCCTTGTTAAACTCAATGCACAAACCAAGTCACCACAAGTCACACACCAACATGCACAAGACAAGTCCCCACAAGTCACACACCAGCATGAACAAGACAAGTCACCACAAGTCACACACCAACATGCACAAGACAAGTCACCACAAGTCACACACCAACATACTGTTATGCACACCAGTGCCTGCAGGAAAGTACTAGTGTCAGAACTGTTATGCACTCCAGTGTCTGCAGGAATGTACTGGTGTTTGAACTGTTATGCAAAACAAATGGACTCACAGACAAACTGGGGAATATGACATAACGTACACAGAAGGTGATAGGGTAACAAAATACACACACAGTGAACAGAGAAGCCCAGAGGCTAAGGAACTGGGTATCTCCCTTGTATTAGAACTGCTCAGATGTAAAAAGCAAGATGTTGTGTTTTAATACGTAGAGAACCCGAAATGCTGTTGCTAAGGGCAACAGCAAAACCCTAAAGGGTTACCAACGGGTGTGGCAGTAAACTCCTTGGTCAGAGATGGAATGATAGACACAAGGAGAGCCTCCACAATCCTGATTCTCACTTGCAGTGCACAGGTTTAAGCTTACTGCCACTAAACTGACCCCTGACACCTAGCACAGTGAGACAGGATTAGACAGGCAAGTGTTAGAATACAGCCGCAAACTTGCTAAGTTCACAGAGTAATAACAGAACCCCAGCAAGCTAAACGACTGACTCCAGTCTTACTGCTAGGTCTGGATTGGCAGAGTGTAATACCAAATCCCCAGGCCTATTTGCAGTAAGCAACAAACAAATACAAAGCTACACAGTACTGGCTAACTTTCATGAACTGACTAACCAACAGAGATTCAGCAGCATCTGCTTACCCTGAAAAGAGGCCTTATAAAGCAGGTGCTGTCCACGCCCCACTCAGACCTCACAGACTGTGAGCACAAAAACCAGCACCGGATTCCCTGCCGTGCACAGAGCCTATAACCACTGCACAGCAAAAGACCCGAACCGGAGTATCAGCTGCGCTCAGGTTACTCCACTAGCACTTGTCTCCCGGTTGCCATGACGACGTGGCAGCACAGGGCAGGAGACCCTAACACATACACAAGACAAGTAACCACAAGTCACACACCAACATACACAAGACAAGTCACCACAAGTCACACACCAGCATGAACAAGACAAGTCGCCACAAGTCACACACTGGCATGCACAAGATAAGTCACACACCTGGTCGCACAAGCATGCACAAGACAAGTTACCACAGCTCACGCACCAACATGCACAAGACAAGTCACCACAAGTCACACACCAGCATGCACAAAACAAGTCACCACAACCAGGGGTGTAGCCAGATCTTTGTGGGCCCCATAGCGACATTGTGAAGGGGCCCCCATTCCAGTGCTTCTAGAGAGACACTTTTCTGCAGCAGTTGTTAATTTTATGCCCTATATTAGTGCCCAAGTTCATTTTCTGAATGATAGTAGAGCCTTATTTAATGTTATGCCCCATAGTTTTGCCCTAGTTTCTGTTATGAATTGTAATAGTGATTAAGTTCCCCCTATGTCACATTTCAGAGCTGCCAGTTCACATTATGCCGCACAGTACCCCCAATTCACATTATTATATATAGTGCCCCCCATTCATATTGTGCCTCATTACAGTGCCCCGGCTCATATTATATAACATTAAAATGCCCTCCAGTTCATTTTATACCACACTACAATGAGCAGGTCCAGAGGCATACATAGATATATTGCAGATCCCAAGGAAAAAGTTTGAAGGACCCCTACCTACCATTCAATGGTGATAAATATATATAACACATGTAACTGTGACAGGGAAGGTGGTCCCTCTCAGCTCTGGGCCCCATAGCAGCTGCACTGCCTGCACCTATGGTAGCTACACCCTGTATATAACACATGTAACTGTGACAGGGAAGGTGGCCCCTCTCAGCTCTGTGCCCCATAGCAGCTGCACTGCCTGCACCTATGGTAGCTACGCCCTTGACCACAAGTCACACACCTGGTCACACACCAGCGTGTACAAGACAAGTCACCACAAGTCACACACTATTATGCACAGAACAAGTCACCACAAGTCACACACTAGCATGCACAAGACAAGTCACCACAAATCACACACACCAGCATGCACAAGACAAGTCACCACAAGTCACACACTATTATGCACAGAACAAGTCACCACAAGTCACACACTAGCATGCACAAGACAAGTCACCACAAATCACACACACCAGCATGCACAAGACAAGTCACCACAAGTCACACACTATCATACCTCCCAACTTAGCCGCTTGCAAAGAGGGACACACGCGCGGCGAAGCCGCGCGCGCTCCCGAAAATAAGAATTTACTTACCGATAATTCTATTTCTCGGAGTCCGTAGTGGATGCTGGGGCTCCTGAAAGGACCATGGGGAATAGCGGCTCCGCAGGAGACAGGGCACAAAAAGTAAAGCTTTAGGATCAGGTGGTGTGCACTGGCTCCTCCCCCTATGACCCTCCTCCAAGCCTCAGTTAGGATACTGTGCCCGGACGAGCGTACACAATAAGGAAGGATTTTGAATCCCGGGTAAGACTCATACCAGCCACACCAATCACACTGTACAACCTGTGATCTGAACCCAGTTAACAGTATGATAACAGCGGAGCCTCTGAAAAGATGGCTCACAACAATAATAACCCGATTTTTGTAACTATGTACAAGTAATGCAGATAATCCGCACTTGGGATGGGCGCCCAGCATCCACTACGGACTCCGAGAAATAGAATTATCGGTAAGTAAATTCTTATTTTCTCTATCGTCCTAGTGGATGCTGGGGTTCCTGAAAGGACCATGGGGATTATACCAAAGCTCCCAAACGGGCGGGAGAGTGCGGATGACTCTGCAGCACCGAATGAGAGAACTCCAGGTCCTCCTTAGCCAGGGTATCAAATTTGTAGGATTTTACAAACGTGTTTGCCCCTGACTAAATAGCCGCTCGGCAAAGTTGTAAAGCCGAGACCCCTCGGGCAGCCGCCCAAGATGAGCCCACCTTCCTTGTGGAATGGGCATTTACATATTTTGGCTGTGGCAGGCCTGCCACAGAATGTGCAAGCTGAATTGTATTACACATCCAACTAGCAATAGTCTGCTTAGAAGCAAGAGCACCCAGTTTGTTGGGTGCATACAGGATAACAGCAAGTCAGTTTTCCTGACTCCAGCCGTCCTGGAACCTATACTTTCAGGGCCCTGACAACATCCAGCAACTTGGAGTCCTCCAAGTCCCTAGTAGGCGCAAGGCACCACAATAAGCTGGTTCAGGTGAAACACTGACACCACCTTAGGGAGAGAACTGGGGACGAGTCCGCAGCTCTGCCCTGTCCGAATGGACAAACAGATATGGGCTTTTTTGAGAAAAAACCCACCAATTTGACACTCGCCTGGCCCAGGCCAGGGCCAAGAGCATGGTCACTTTTCATGTGAGATGCTTCAAATCCACAGATTTGACTGGTTTTAAACCAATGTGATTTGAGGAATCCCAGAACTACGTTGAGATCCCACAGTGCCACTGGAGGCACAAAAGGGGGTTGTATATGCAATACTCCCTTGACAAACTTCTGGACTTCAGGAACTGAAGCCAATTCTTTCTGGAAGAAAATCGACAGGGCCGAAATTTGAACCTTAATGGGCCCCAATTTGAGGCCCATAGACACTCCTGTTTGCAGGAAATGCAGGAATCGACCGAGTTGAAATTTCTTCGTGGGGCCTTCCTGGCCTCACACCACGCAACATATTTTCGCCACATGTGGTGATAATGTTGTGCGGTCACCTCCTTCCTGGCTTTGACCAGGGTAGGAATGACCTCTTCCGGAATACCTTTTTCCCTTAGGATCCGGCGTTCCACCGCCATGCCGTCAAACGCAGCTGCGGTAAGTCTTGGAACAGACATGGTACTTGCTGAAGCAAGTCCCTTCTTAGCGGCAGAGGCCATAAGTCCTCTGTGAGCATCTCTTGAAGTTCCGGGTACCAAGTCCTTCTTGGCCAATCCGGAGCCATGAGTATAGTTCTTACTCCTCTACGTCTTATAATTCTCAGTACCTTAGGTATGAGAAGCAGAGGAGGGAACACATACACCGACTGGTACACCCACGGTGTTACCAGAACGTCCACAGCTATTGCCTGAGGGTCTCTTGACCTGGCGCAATACCTGTCCCGTTTTTTGTTCAGACGGGACGCTTTTGCCATTGCCCTCCTGCTTCTTGTGCCGCCCTGTCTGTTTACGTGGGCGACTGCCGTGATGTTTTTCCCACTGGATCAATACCGGCTGACCTTGAAGCAGAGGTCTTGCTAAGCTTAGAGCATTATAAATTTACCCTTAGCTCCAGTATATTTATGTGGAGAAAAGTCTCCAGACTTGATCACACTCCCTGGAAATTTTTTTCCTTGTGTGACTGCTCCCCAGCCTCTCGGGCTGGCCTCCGTGGTCACCAGCATCCAATCCTGAATGCCGAATCTGCGGCCCTCTAGAAGATGAGCACTCTGTAACCACCACAGGAGAGACACCCTTGTCCTTGGATATAGGGTTATCCGCTGATGCATCTGAAGATGCGATCCGGACCATTTGTCCAGCAGATCCCACTGAAAAGTTCTTGCGTGAAATCTGCCGAATGGAATTGCTTCGTAGGAAGCCACCATTTTTACCAGGACCCTTGTGCAATGATGCACTGACACTTTTCCTGGTTTTAGGAGGTTCTTGACTAGCTCGGATAACTCCCTGGCTTTCTCTTCCGGGAGAAACACCTTTTTCTGGACTGTGTCCAGAATCATCCCTAGGCACAGCAGACGTGTCGTCAGGATCAGCTGCGATTTTGGAATATTTAGAATCCATCCGTGCTGTTGTAGCAGTATCCGAGATAGTGCTACTCCGACCTCCAACTGTTCCCTGGACTTTGCCCTTATCAGGAGATCGTCCAAGTAAGGGGTAATTAAGACGCCTTTTCTTCGAAGAAGAATCATCATTTCGGCCATTACCTTGGTAAAGACCCGGGGTGCCGTGGACAATCCAAACGGCAGCGTCTGAAACTGACAGTGACAGTTCTATACCACGAACCTGAGGTACCCTTAAGTGAGAAGGGCAAATTTGGGACATGGAGGTAAGCATCCCTGATGTCCCGGGACACTATATAGTCCCCTTCTTCCTGGTTCGTTATCACTGCTCTGAGTGACTCCATCTTGATTTGAACCTTTGTAAGTGTTCAAATTTTTTTAGATTTAGAATAGGTCTCACCTAGCCTTCTGGCTTCAGTACCACAATATAGTGTGGAATAATACCCCTTTCCTTGTTGTAGGAGGGGTAATTTGATTATCACCTGCTGGGAATACAGCTTGTGAATTTTTTCCCATACTGCCTCCTTGTCGGAGGGATACCTTGGTAAAGCAGACTTCAGGAGCCTGCGAGGGGGAAACGTTTCGACATTCCAATCTGTACCCCTGGGATACTACTTGTAGGATCCAGGGGTCCTGTACGGTCCCAGCGTCATGCTGAGAGCTTGGCAGAAGCGGTGGAAGGCTTCTGTTCCTGGGAATGGGCTGCCTGCTGCAGTCTTCTTCCCTTTCCTCTATCCCTGGGCAAATATGACTCTTATAGGGACGAAAGGACTGAGGCTGAAAAGACGGTGTCTTTTTCTGCAGAGATGTGACTTAGGGTAAAAACGGTGGATTTTCCAGCAGTTGCCGTGGCCACCAGGTCCGATGGACCGACCCCAAATAACTCCTCTTCCTTTATACGGCAATACACCTTTGTGCCGTTTGGAATCTGCATCACCTGACCACTGTCGTGTCCATAAACATCTTCTGGCAGATATGGACATCGCACTTACTCTTGATGCCAGAGTGCAAATATCCCTCTGTGCATCTCGCATATATAGAAATGCATCCTTTAAATGCTCTATAGTCAATAAAATACTGTCCCTGTCAAGGGTATCAATATTTTTAGTCAGGGAATCCGACCAAGCCACCCCAGCTTTGCACATCCAGGCTGAGGCGATCGCTGGTCGCAGTATAACACCAGTATGTGTGTATATACTTTTATATGATATTTTCCAGCCTCCTGTCAGCTGGCTCCTTGAGGACGGCCCTATCTATAGACGGTACCGCCACTTGTTTTGATAAGCATGTGAGCGCCTTATCCACCCTAAGGGGTGTTTCCCAACGCGCCCTAACTTCTGGCGGGAAAGGGTATACCGCCAATAATTTTCTATCGGGGGGAACCCACGCATCATCACACACTTCATTTAATTTATCTGATTCAGGAAAAACTACAGGTAGTTTTTTCACATCCCACATAATACCCTCTTTTGTGGTACTTGTAGTATCAGAAATATGTAACACCTCCTTCATTGCCCTTAACGTGTGGCCCTAATAAGGAATACGTTTGTTTATTCACCGTCGACACTGGATTCAGTGGCCCTCATTCCGAGTTGTTCGCTCGTTCTTTTTCATCGCATCGCAGTGAAAATCCGCTTAGTACGCATGCGCAAAGTTCGCACTGCGACTGCGCCAAGTAACTTTACTATGAAGAAAGTATTTTTACTCACGGCTTTTTCCTCGCTCGGGCGATCGTAATGTGATTGACAGGAAATGGGTGTTACTGGGCGGAAACACGGCGTTTCAGGGGCGTGTGGCTGAAAACGCTACCGTTTCCGGAAAAAACGCAGGAGTGGCCGGAGAAACGGTGGGAGTGCCTGGGCGAACGCTGGGTGTGTTTGTGACGTCAACCAGGAACGACAAGCACTGAACTGATCGCACAGGCAGAGTAAGTCTGGAGCTACTCTGAAACTGCTAAGTAGTTAGTAATCGCAATATTGCGAATACATCGGTCGCAATTTTAAGAAGCTAAGATTCACTCCCAGTAGGCGGCGGCTTAGCGTGTGTAACTCTGCTAAATTCGCCTTGCGACCGATCAACTCGGAATGAGGGCCCGTGTCCGTGTCTGTGTCTGTGTCGACCGACTAAGGTAAACGGGCGTTTTAAAACCCCTGACGGTGTTTTTGAGACGTCTGGACCGGTACTAATTGTTTGTCGGCCGTCTCATGTCGTCAACCGACCTTGCAGCGTGTTGACATTATCACGTAATTCCCTAAATAAGCCATCCATTCCGGTGTCGACTCCCTAGAGAGTGACATCACCATTACAGGCAATTGCTCCGCCTCCTCACCAACATCGTCCTCATACATGTCGACACACACGTACCGACACACAGCACACACACAGGGAATGCTCTGATAGAGGACAGGACCTACTAGCCCTTTGGAGAGACAGAGGGAGAGTTTGCCAGCACACACCAAAAACGCTATAATTATATAGGGACAACCTTATATAAGTGTTTTCCCTTATAGCATCTTTTTTATATATTTCTAACGCCAAATTAGTGCCCCCCCTCTCTGTTTTAACCCTGTTTCTGTAGTGCAGTGCAGGGGAGAGCCTGGGAGCCTTCCCTCCAGCCTTTCTGTGAGGGAAAATGGCGCTGTGTGCTGAGGAGATAGGCCCCGCCCCTTTTTCGGCGGCCTCGTCTCCCGCTCTTAACGGATTCTGGCAGGGGTTAAATATCTCCATATAGCCCCCGGAGGCTATATGTGAGGTATTTTTAGCCAAAAATAGGTTTTCATTGCCTCCCAGGGCGCCCCCCTCCCAGCGCCCTGCACCCTCAGTGACTGCCGTGTGAAGTGTGCTGAGAGGAAAATGGCGCACAGCTGCAGTGCTGTGCGCTACCTTAAGAAGACTGAGGAGTCTTCTGCCGCCGATTCTGGACCTCTTCTCGTTTCAGCATCTGCAAGGGGGCCGGCGGCGAGGCTCCGGTGACCATCCAGGCTGTACCTGTGATCGTCCCTCTGGAGCTAATGTCCAGTAGCCAAAGAAGCCAATCCATCCTGCACGCAGGTGAGATCACTTCTTCTCCCCTCAGTCCCTCGTTGCAGTGATCCTGTTGCCAGCAGGACTCACTGTAAAATAAAAAACCTAAGCTAAATTTTTCTAAGCAGCTCTTTAGGAGAGCCACCTAGATTGCACCCTTCTCGGCCGGGCACAAAAATCTAACTGGCTTGGAGGAGGGTCATAGGGGGAGGAGCCAGTGCACACCACCTGATCGTAAAGCTTTACTTTTTGTGCCCTGTCTCCTGCGGAGCCGCTATTCCCCATGGTCCTTTCAGGAACCCCAGCATCCACTAGGACGATAGAGAAAAAGGGGTGTGGCCTATGGGAAAGGGGCGTGGCCTCGCGGGAGGACCCGCGATCGCGAGCCGCGCCCTCAAATTAGTCATTGAGGGGGCATGCCCAGCGCTCCGTGAGCTGCTGGCATGCCCTCTCTCCCTCTGTCTGCACTGAATAGACGCTGTGCGCATGCGCACAGCGTCTATTCATCGCTGCTCTGCTAAGCAGAGCAGCGCGTGCAGGAGCCTCCCAACTGCCCCCCCCCCCACCGCGGGACACTGCGGCCCGCGGGTGGGACAGCGGGACAGTCCCCAAAAAACGGGACTGTCCTGCGAAAATCGGGACAGTTGGGAGGTATGCACTATTGTGCATAGAACAAGTCACCACAAGTCACACACTAGCATGCACAAGACAAGTCACCACAAGTCACACACTAGCATGCACAAGACAAGTCACCACAAGTCACACACTAGCATGCACAAGACAAGTCACCACAAATCACACACACCAGCATGCACAAGACAAGTCACCACAAGTCACACTATTATGCACAGAACAAGTCACCACAAGTCACACACTAGCATGCACAAGACAAGTCACCACAAATCACACACACCAGCATGCACAAGACAAGTCACCACAAGTCACACACTATTATGCACAGAACAAGTCACCACAAGTCACACACTAGCATGCACAAGACAAGTCACCACAAATCACACACACCAGCATGCACTAGAGATGTGTGCCGGACCTGATGATTTGGATTCCTTGGCGGGATTTGGATTTACCCAACAGCCGTGTTAGTCTTTGTATTTGGATTTTTTTTTTAAATTGTCAAAAAACCCAGCCAAATTCACATAATATTTTTATTTTATTTTTGGTCCCTAGAGTATTATTAACCTCAATAACATTAATTTCCAGTCATTTGCAGACAATTTTTACCACCTTATAGCTCAAAATGTTGTTTTCATCCAATTTAGGTCAAAGTCTGCAGCGAGCTATCTGGTTACGTACTACTAGGCGACAGAGCAGCGTCACAAACAGAAGGCAGTTTGTAGCAAATCTATGAAACACTGCCACACAGCTGTGGGATAAATGAACAGTGGTGCAAGATGGAATTGTCATTGGGCCCTCCCACCCACCCTTATGTTGGATATTAAACAGGACATGCACAGTTTAACAAACCAATCATTTCAGTGACAAGGACTGCCACATTTGTGGCTGAAATCACTGGTTTGTTTGCATCCAACAAACAAGCTACAAACTGCCTTAAAGCAAAAGCTCTAGTGTCTAGAAGATGTCATCGCCATTGCCATCCTCATCCATACACTCATCAGTGTGTACATCCTCATCATCATCACACAATATTAATTCATCCTCGCTGGAATCCACCATTACAGATGTCTCTGTATTTCGATGTAATTGCTGGGAAAGGTCTTCCTCATGGAATTTCCAGTTAATTTTTATGAACATCATCTTTTCCACATTTTGAGAAAGTAGCCTCCTACACCGTTCACTGACAAGGTTCCCAGCTGTGCTGAACTTTCTCTCCGAGTACACACTTGAGGGTGGACAGCTTAAGTAATACAAAGCCAGTTTGTACAAGGCCCTCCATATTGAAGTTTTTTTCCTTCCAGTACACGAAGGGACTCTGTGACATGCCTACTTTTACGGTGTCATGAAAATAATCCTCCAACATTCTTTGGATGGTGACCGTATCAGGTGGCGTTACGGTAGAGGTGTCACTAATACTGACCAATTCATTTAGACCCGACCAGATGTCAAAATGTTGTTTTGACTGATCTGCATCCCCACTAGGTCTTTTGGGAAAATTTTGTTTTTTCCTGGCTGTTTTGGAAGAAACTGAAGGAGGAGATGTCACTTGAGCTGCCAACTTGCTCACCAGGAGTTCTTTGCATCTCTTAAGATCTGTGTCAGTTGGAAAGAAAGCCACAGCATACAACTTGAACCTAGGATCAATCACGGTTGCCAAAATGTAGCGATCCGATTTCAAGATATTGGTAACCCTTGGATACTGGCGAAGCGAAAAAAGGACTTGATCTTCAAGTCCAGCATATTTTGCGGATTCGCCTTGTTTTATCTCCTCCTTCAATTTCTCCAGCTGTTTTTCCAAAAGCCTAATTAGGGGAACCACCTGGCTCAAGCTAGCAGTGTCGGAACTCACTTCACAGGTGGCTACTTCAGTGTTTGACCACCAGCTTGTCCCACACTGTATGGAGTCAGACTGCTTTCACACACGGTACTATACTTTGGTGTACTGGGGTGCAGTGCACACAGCAAAACAATGTAAACAGCAAACAAGTTTTTTCTATTTTTGGGGGGGACACAGCTTCTCCCACACTGCGTGGAGTCAGACCGTTTTCACACACGCACCGTGAACGCAGAGGGTGGGGCCTGCATAGTCACTGCAGTAACACTGTGATGGACTTAGGAGACTGGTCACTGGACACAGTGACAGCACCACAGCCCCTTAGATGGACAGTGACAACACCAAAAAAACCCACTAGCTATGCTGGACACAATAGGGTAAATTTACTAAGATGGGAGTTCTATTTAAGATGGGATGTTGCCCATAGCAACCAGATTCCAGGTATTATCTTCTAGAAAGTTCTAGATAAATGAGAAGTAGAATCTGATTGGTTGCTATGGGCAACATCCCATCTTAAATAGAACTCCCATCTTAGTAAATTTACCCCAATGACTGACAGCCCCTTAGATGTACACTACTGACCGACAGCCTCTTATGTACACTACTACACAGACACAGCCCCTTATAGTGTGCACACTGACTGCCACAGCCCCTTATAGTGTGCACACTGACTGCCACAGCCCCTTATAGTGTGCACACTGACTGCCACAGCCCCTTATAGTGTGTACACTGACTGACAAAGCCCCTTATAGTGTGCACACTGACTGACACAGCCCCTTGTGTACAGTACACTACACTATACTGACTGACAGCCCCACGGACAGCCCCTTATGGACACTGTGACCGACAGCCCCACAGACAGCCCCTTATGGACACTGTGACCGACAGCCCCACAGACAGCCCCTTATGGACACTGTGACCGACAGCCCCACAGACAGCCCCTTATGGACACTGTGACCGACAGCCCCACAGACAGCCCCTTATGGACACTGTGACCGACAGCCCCACAGACAGCCCCTTATGGACACTGTGACTGACAGCCCCACAGACAGCCCATGGTGGACGCTCTGAGTGATAGCCCCACAGACAGACCCTGATGAACACTCTGACAACCTGCCCTTAAAAGGACTCAGACTGACAGCACACAACACAGCAGAGCTCCTCGCAGCTTGGAAGCATGCAGTGAAATGGCGCCGAGCCCCAAGAGGCCGAGCCTTGATAGACTTGAAGTCTCACGAGAATCTGACGCGGAATGATGATGTTTGGCCTCTTCTGGCATCCCAAGTCTGGCGGGAACTTCACGAGCCAGGCGCGGAGCGGTTTGGATTCCAAGAAATCCTAACCGTTCATCTCTATTATGTAGTAACACCAGCATGCACAAAACAAGTCACCACAACTCACACACCAGCATGCACAAAACAAGTCACCACAACTCACACACCTGGTCACACACCAGCATGCACAGAACAACTCACACACCTGGTCACACACCAGCATGCACAGAACAAGTCACCACAACCCACACACCTGGTCACACACCAGCATGCACAGAACAAGTCACCACAACCCACACACCTGGTCACACACCAGCATGCACAGAACAAGTCACCACAACTCACACACCTGGTCACACACCAGCATGCACAGACAGGAGCGGTTCTTGGTGAGGGCAAGCAGTGCCTGCGCCCGGGGTGCTGCGGCCTGGGGGCGCGGCCGCAGTCACCCCGCAGGCGCCCGCCGCCTACCAACACCCCGCTCCCCGGGTGCAGCAGACACCGTGGGCTGTGTGGGCAACCGCTGCAGCCCACCACCTATCAGACGCTAGAGGTCATTATTGACCTCTAGTGTCTGTGTGGCGCTGCTATGGGAGAGACGTCATGACATCTCTCCCATAGAGAGGAGCCGCGGGAGGCCAGACGGAGCAGCAGTAGCAGTCTGGAAGCAGGAGCGGGGCAGTGGTACGTATTTTTGTGTGTGTGTGTGTGTTTGTAAGCAGCTACCAAGGGGCACTGCAACAGGGGGCACAACTACTGGGAGCACAGCAACAGGGGGCACAACTACTGGGGGCACAGCAACAGGGGGCACAGCAACAGGGGGCGCAACTACTGGGAGCACAGCAACAGGGGGCACAGCAACAGGGGGCACAGCAACAGGGGGCACAACTACTGGGGCACAGCAACAGGGGGCACAACTACTGGGGGCACAGCGACAGGGGGCACAACTACTGGGGGCACAGCGACGGGGGGCACAGCAACAGGGGGCGCAACTACTGGGAGCACAGCAACAGGGGGCACAGCAACAGGGGGCACAACTACTGGGGCACAGCAACAGGGGGCACAACTACTGGGGGCACAACTACTGGGGGCGCAGCGACAGGGGGCACAACTACTGGGGGCACAGCGACAGGGGGCACAACTACTGGGGGCACAGCAACAGGGGGCACAACTACTGCGTGCACAGCGAGAGGGGGCACAACTACTGGGGGCACAACAACAGAGGGCACAACTACTGGGGGTACAGCAACAGAGAGCACAACTACTGGGGGCACAGCAACAGAGGGCACAACTACTAGGGGCACAGCGACAGGGGGCACAGCGACAGGAGCACAACTACTGGGGGCACAGCAACATGGGGCACAGTGACAAGGGGCACAGCGACGGGGCACAACTACTGGGACAAATCTACTGGGGGCATAGCTACAGGGGGCAAATCTACTGGGGGCATAGCTACAGGGGGCAAATCAACTGGGAGACACAACTACTGGGGGGCACAGCTACTGGGGGCATAACTGTGGCCACGCCTCTCCCCTATGAAACCACGACCCTATTTTTGCCGCACGCCCTAACTGTTTTACCGCGGGGGGGTTTGGCAGTTGAAAATTTCGCACTGGGCGCCACAAGGTGTAGAACCAGCCCTGTGCACAGAACAAGTCACACACCTGGTCACACACCAGCATGCACAAGACAAGTCACACACCTGGTCACACACCAGAATGCACAAGACAAGTCACACACCTGGTCACACACAAGCGGCTGCACCATTCCCTGTGTTTTGTATATGGACATCAAGCTCTGCCCCTTCTACTCCAGATTCGCGCATGCGCAGTCCGGATTTCAGGCGGCGCTGGGAGAATTCTGGGATATATAATAAAGTTTGCGGGACAGTAGGAGACTAACAATACAGGAGCCTCCCGCAGGACGTGGCAGGGTTGGCAAGTATGCCCCTCCTAGCCTGACCCACCCCATCAGTTTGTTATATCCCCGGCATGTATATTGCTGCACCCAGTATGGTCACTCTCTGTAACGTCAGTGGGAGGGGGGTATTCTTGTGTGCCTCAGCCCTGTAACCCCATAACTACAGCAATACATGAAATAAGCTGGAGGACAGCACTTGTATATGTTCCTGTATATACTGAGCGACACTGTGCTGCAGGTCTGATTAACCCTCTATGTGCTGGGAGAGTTGTACTTACACAGTTACTCTCTCTGAGGACAGGTTCCCACAGCGGCTCCCTAACCTCACAGTCCAGTCTCCACTCTTATAGCCCAGGCACTCTAACTACACCCACTTCCTCTATTGCGTCACAGCACAGGGTGTCCAGAGAGTGCAGCTGTGTCTGGTAACCCTTTGTGGCACACATTCCAGGCGATACTGAACATAAACTAAACACAAAGAGCTAAAGCCAGAACTCAGGCTGCAATATCACAACTATGACTTATGTACTAAGCCTTGGAGAGTGATAAAGTGCCAGTCAATCAGCTCCTAACTGTCATTTTGCAAACCCAGCCTGTGATATGGCAGTTAGGAGCTGATTGGCTGGTGCGTTATCACCTTCCATTTTATCTCTCTCCAGTCTTAATACATTTGCCTCACAGACAGTACTTTATCTCTCTTCACTTTATCACTTCTCCAAGACCCCTAATTCTTAAGGGGGGTACTCACGGGAGAGATGTGTGCTGAACGATCTTAACACAGACCGCTCAGCACACATCTCTCACCCCGCTCAGCACAGCGCGATGTGCTGAGCGAGGGGGAAAGCCGACGGGGGGGCGCGGCGCTCACTTCACACAACGGTGAAGTGAGCGACCCGCTAGATTGAGCCTGCATGCAGCTCAATCTAGCATCGGCGATAGCGATGCGCAGGGCCGCGCATTGCTATCGCTGGAGGGCATACACACGGCAGATACGTGCCTAAAATCTAAGCAATCTAGCAAGATTGCTTAGATTTTAAGCACGGATCTCTCCGTGAGTACCCCCCTTTATTATGTGCAAACCAAAATGTTACTTTAATTGAATCAAGTATCAGAGATAATATGCAGGAGAAGATTCTGCAATTGTCTTCTCCGATAATGCCTGACTACTCCAATATTACACTGCAGAGAACTAGCCGGTGCGTTATACAGCGTTTTATGATTCCTGCTATTCAGATAGCAGAAGAACATTTGAACAAATCCACATAGGCTAACTTTATATAACGCCATCTGAAAATGGCGTCATATGAGGAGAATCACTATTTCAGCCGAAAACTGCATCGACAGCGGGATCCCGTCCAATCAGTCCCTGCCGCGTCTGAAATTCCGCCTACTCTCTGCACACTATAACCATACCTCCCAACATGACCCTCTCCAGGAGGACACAACGCTTTGCTCCCGGACATCCCTCTTACTGTATGATTACCATCACCTGTGCTGTACCCTAATACTGACCCAGTGCTCATACCTATGTCATAACTCCCAACAGTATTAGGGTACAGCACAGGTGATGGTAATCCTACAGTAAGAGGGAAGAGCAGGAGCAGAGCATTGTGTCCTCCTGGAGAGGTCATGTTGGGAGGTATGACATAGGTATGAGCACTGGGTCAGTATTAGGGTACAGCACAGGTGATGGTAATCATACAGTAAGAGGGAAGAGCAGGTACAGAGCATTGTGTCCTCCTGGATAGGTCATGTTGGAAGGTATGACATAGGTATGAGCACTGGGTCAGTATTAGGGTACAGCACAGGTGATGGTAATCATACAGTAAGAGCAGGAGAAGAGCATTGTGTCCTCCTGGAGAGGTCATGTTGGGAGGTATGACATAGGTATGAGCACTGGGTCAGTATTAGGGTACAGCACAGATGATGGTAATCATACAGTAAGAGTGAAGTGCAGGAGCAGAGCATTGTGTCCTCCTGGAGAGGGTCATGTTGGGAGGTATGACATAGGAATGAGTACTGGGTCAGTATTAGGGTACAGCACAGGTGATGGTAATCATACAGTAAGAGGGAAGAGCAGGAGCAGAGCATTGTGTCCTTCTGGAGAGGGTCATGTTGGGAGGTATGACATAGGTATAAGCACTGGGTCAGTATTGGGGTACAGCACAGGTGAAGGTAATCATACAGTAAGAGGGAAGAGCAGGACCAGAGCATTGTGTCCTCCTGGAGAGGTCATGTTGGGAGGTATGACATAGGTATGAGCACTGGGTCAGTATTAGGGTACAGCACAGGTGATGGTAATCATACAGTAAGAGGGAAGAGCAGGAGCAGAGCATTGTGTCCTCCTGGAGAGGGTCATGTTGGGAGGTATGACATAGGTATGAGCACTGGGTCAGTATTAGGGTTCAGCACAAGTGATGGTAATCATACAGGAAGTGCAGGAGCAGAGCATTGTGTCCTCCTGGAGAGGGTTATGTTGGGAGGTGTGACATAGGTATGAGCACTGGGTCAGTATTAGGGTACAGCACAAGTGATGGTAATCATACAGTAAGAGGGAAGTGCAGGAGCAGAGCATTGTGTCCTCCTGGAGAGGGTCATGTTGGGAGGTATGATATAGGTATGAGCACTGGGTCAGTATTAGGGTACAGCACAGGTGATGGTAATCATACAGTAAGAGCAGGAGTAGAGCATTGTGTCCTCCTGGAGAGGTCATGTTGGGAGGTATGACATAGGTATGAGCACTGGGTCAGTATTAGGGTACAGCACAGATGATGGTAATCATACAGTAAGAGTGAAGTGCAGGAGCAGAGCATTGTGTCCTCCTGGAGAGGGTCATGTTGGGAGGTATGATATAGGTATGAGCACTGGGTCAGTATTAGGGTACAGCACAGGTGATGGTAATCATACAGTAAGAGCAGGAGTAGAGCATTGTGTCCTCCTGGAGAGGGTCATGTTGGGAGGTATGACATAGGAATGAGCACTGGGTCAGTATTGGGGTACAGCACAGATGATGGTAATCATACAGTAAGAGGGAAGTGCAGGAGCAGAGCATTGTGTCCTCCTGGAGAGGGTCATGTTGGGAGGTATGATATAGGTATGAGCACTGGGTTAGTATTAGGGTACAGCACAGGTGATGGTAATCATACAGTAAGAGCAGGAGTAGAGCATTGTGTCCTCCTGGAGAGGGTCATGTTGGGAGGTATGACATAGGTATGAGCACTGGGTCAGTATTGGGGTACAGCACAGATGATGGTAATCATACAGTAAGAGTGAAGTGCAGGAGCAGAGCATTGTGTCCTCCTGGAGAGGGTCATGTTGGGAGGTATGATATAGGTATGAGCACTGGGTCAGTATTAGGGTACAGCACAGGTGATGGTAATCATACAGTAAGAGCAGGAGTAGAGCATTGTGTCCTCCTGGAGAGGGTCATGTTGGGAGGTATGACATAGGTATAAGCACTGGGTCAGTATTGGGGTACAGCACAGGTGAAGGAAATCATACAGTAAGAGGGAAGAGCAGGACCAGAGCATTGTGTCCTCCTGGAGAGGTCATGTTGGGAGGTATGACATAGGTATGAGCACTGGGTCAGTATTAGGGTACAGCACAGGTGATGGTAATCATACAGCAAGAGGGAAGAGCAGGAGCAGAGCATTGTGTCCTCCTGGAGAGGGTCATGTTGGGAGGTATGACATAGGTATGAGCACTGGGTCAGTATTAGGGTTCAGCACAGGTGATGGTAATCATACAGGAAGTGCAGGAGTAGAGCATTGTGTCCTCCTGGAGAGGGTTATGTTGGGAGGTGTGACATAGGTATGAGCACTGGATCAGTATTAGGGTACAGCACAAGTGATGGTAATCATACAGTAAGAGGGAAGTGCAGGAGCAGAGCATTGTGTCCTCCTGGAGAGGGTCATGTTGGGAGGTATGATATAGGTATGAGCACTGGGTCAGTATTAGGGTACAGCACAGGTGATGGTAATCATACAGTAAGAGCAGGAGTAGAGCATTGTGTCCTCCTGGAGAGGTCATGTTGGGAGGTATGACATAGGTATGAGCACTGGGTCAGTATTAGGGTACAGCACAGATGATGGTAATCATACAGTAAGAGTGAAGTGCAGGAGCAGAGCATTGTGTCCTCCTGGAGAGGGTCATGTTGGGAGGTATGACATAGGAATGAGTACTGGGTCAGTATTAGGGTACAGGACAGGTGATGGTAATCATACAGTAAGAGGGAAGAGCAGGAGCAGAGCATTGTGTCCTCCTGGAGAGGGTCATGTTGGGAGGTATGACATAGGTATAAGCACTGGGTCAGTATTGGGGTACAGCACAGGTGAAGGTAATCATACAGTAAGAGGGAAGAGCAGGACCAGAGCATTGTGTCCTCCTGGAGATGTCATGTTGGGAGGTATGACATAGGTATGAGCACTGGGTCAGTATTAGGGTACAGCACAGGTGATGGTAATCATACAGTAAGAGGGAAGAGCAGGAGCAGAGCATTGTGTCCTCCTGGAGAGGGTCATGTTGGTAGGTATGACATAGGTATGAGCACTGGGTCAGTATTAGGGTTCAGCACAGATGATGGTAATCATACAGGAAGTGCAGGAGCAGAGCATTGTGTCCTCCTGGAGAGGGTTATGTTGGGAGGTGTGACATAGGTATGAGCACTGGGTCAGTATTAGGGTACAGCACAGGTGATGGTAATCATACAGTAAGAGGGAAGAGCAGGAGCAGAGCATTGTGTCCTCCTGGAGAGGGTCATGTTGGTAGGTATGACATAGGTATGAGCACTGGGTCAGTATTAGGGTTCAGCACAGGTGATGGTAATCATACAGGAAGTGCAGGAGCAGAGCATTGTGTCCTCCTGTAGAGGGTTATGTTGGGAGGTGTGACATAGGTATGAGCACTGGGTCAGTATTAGGGTACAGCACAAGTGATGGTAATCATACAGTAAGAGGGAAGTGCAGGAGCAGAGCATTGTGTCCTCCTGTAGAGGGTCATGTTGGGAGGTGTGACATAGGTATGAGCACTGGGTCAGTATTAGGGTACAGCACAGGTGGTGCTAATCATACAGTAAGAGGGAAGTGCAGGAGCAGAGCATTGTGTCCTCCTGGAGAGGGTCATGTTGGGAGGTATGATATAGGTATGAGCACTGGGTCAGTATTAGGGTACAGCACAGGTGATGGTAATCATACAGGAAGAGAGAAGTCCAGGAGCAGAGCATTGTGTTCTCCTGGAGAGGTCATGTTGGGAGGTATGACATAGGAATGAGCACTGTGTCAGTATTGGGGTACAGCACAGGTGATGGTAATCATACAGTAAGAGGGAAGTGCAGGAGCAGAGCATTGTGTCCCTCCTGGAGAGGTCATGTTGGAAGGTATGACATAGGTATGAGCACTTGGTCAGTATTAGGGTACAGTACAGGTGATGGTAATCATACAGTAAGAGGGAAGTGCAGGAGCAGAGCATTGTGTCCCTCCTGGAGAGGTCATGTTGGGAGGTATGACATAGGTATTAGCACTGGGTCAGTATTGGGGTACAGCACAGGTGATGGTAATCATACAGTAAGAGGGAAGTGCAGGAGCAGAGCATTGTGTCCTCCTGGAGAAGGTCATGTTGGGAGGTATGACATAGGTATGAGCACTGGGTCAGTATTGGGGCACAGCACAGGTGATGGCAATCATACAGTAAGAGGGAAGAGCAGGAGCAGAGCATTGTGTCCTCCTGGAGAGGTCATGTTGGGAGGTATGTGTGTATGTATTTTATAATCTATATCTCTTCCCAGCACTTCTCTTCTTTGAATTCCTGCAACTCTCACCCACATGCTCTTATGTGGAAACGCCACTGGGAGATGGAAGAGCGTGTGGGCACTGGAGCAGTATGTATTCAGGGCAGACAAGTGCCAGGAAAGGCTCTATACCCTCCAACATCTCTGAGATTAAAACCGGTACGGATTAGGAAAGTGGGGCGTGGTCCCTGAAAAGGGTGTGCATCCCACTGCGCTTCTATAGTAATCAGGAGACACTGCACCTGGTACAACCCTGGTTTTGGCCGATACAGATTATTAGAAAATGGAACTGTACCAGCTTAAATGGTAACAGTTGCAGGATATGCATAGGGTGGAACTGAATGGAACTGTAATCCCAGACAGACTACATGATGATGAGATCAGGGCTCTGTGGGGGCCATATCATCTCTACCAGGACTCCTTGTTCTTCTTTATGCTGAAGATAGTTAATGACGTTGGCTGTATGTTTGGGATCATTGTCCTGCTGCAGAATACATTTGGAGCCAATCAGACGCCTATCTGATGGTACTGTATGATGTCACATATCTTCCTGCGCAGACTACACGGGGATAGTGTATTAATGTCACCACTGTCCGTGACAAATGTTTTCCTGAATAACAGGGAAACCTGTAGTGAGAAAATTGTGCCAACGTTGCCTGAAAATATGTGAGCCATTATCAGCATTGTTGCTGAATAGATCCCCATGTGCTAAAAGCAATAATGAATTGCACAACTGGATAAAGTAAGTCAGCCCTGACTGTCTGGATGGGTGGTGGTAGTGAGTAGGCATTGAATACCCCTTTTCCACCAAATGTATAACCCGGGATATTGTCATGGCAATCTGGGTCAAGATTTGGCATGAAGGGTCAAACCCAGATCGTGTATCCCAGGTAATCTGACCAGGCCCTAGCCCGGGTACAGTGCGGTGTGAGCTGAGTCCTCTATGAAGAGATGGAGTGTAATGACGCAGGTATGTATTATGTCACATCACCCACAAGGAATGAGTACCCAGGCTAAATAATATTGTGTTGTTATTGGTATGGTCCTGACCGAACACTAAGCTACTGTATATGTATGAGTACAGACCCCCCCATTTGTTACGCAGGGACAGAGACAGTGGCAGAACTGTTCTATAATGCAATGAGTCATCTATTCAGCACACGGCCACAGGGGTCTGCTCGTGTAGCAGTGAGGAGCCGCCTATCACAGGGCTCTTCACTGCTTCCTCCCATTCACAGAAAGGGTTACTGTAGAGAAGTCTCAGATTGCCGCTGATCAGTGTATCACTTCCCCGTACACTAGTATTGGGGGGGGGGGGGGGGGGGGGGTTCATAGACCATCTCAGGACAGTGTAGGGAGGATCCTGAGGGGAGAAGCACAGAGAAGGCTGCTGTCTCCTCCCCGTACTCTCCACGCCCTCCTGTGACAGCAGCCAATCAGAGATGTCTGCCTTCGTGATTCCACTTATGTGGGACCCGACCCGGATCACCTTAGACCACCAGTGTCATCTGCATCCTATAGTTCCTGCCACCTCACTCTGCCCACACAGGTGATCACTGCACCCCATCTCCCGCTACCACCTCTCACTCTGCTCCCAATGCTGTTTATTGCACTCCCCCCTCCCGCCACTACCTCTCTCTCTACCCTACAGCTGATCACTGCACCCTCTCTCCCGCCATCGCCTCTCGCTCTACCCTCAGCTGATCACTGCACCCTCTCTCCCGCCATCGCCTCTCGCTCTACCCTACAGCTGATCACTGCACCCTCTCTCCCGCCATCACCTCTCGCTCTGCCCCCAATGCTGATCACTGCACCCCCTCTGCCGGCATCTCCTCACTCTGCCCCCACAGCAGATCAAGGCACCCCCTTTCCCGCCAGCTCCTCTCACTCTGCCCTACAGCTGATCACTGCACCCCCTCTGCCGCCATCTCCTCTCACTCTGCACCCACAGCTGATCAAGGCACCCCCTTTCCCGCCAGCTCCTCTCACTCTGCCCTACAGCTGATGACTGCACCCCCTCTGCCGCCATCTCTTCTCATTCTGCACCCACAGCTGATCAAGGCACCCCCTTTCCTGCCAGCTCCTCTCACTCTGCCCTACAGCTGATCACTGCACCCCCTTTCCTGCCAGCTCCTCTCACTCTGCCCTACAGCTGATTACTACACCTCCTTTCCCGCCAGCTCCTCTCGCTCTATCCCCACAGCTGATTACTACACCTCCTTTCCCGCCAGCTCCTCTCGCTCTATCCCCACAGCTGATCACTGCACCCCCTCTCCCGCCAGCACCTCTCGCTCTGTCCCCACAGCTGATCACTGCACCCCCTCTCTCGCCACCGCCTCTCACTCTGCCCCCACACCTGTTTACTGCACCCCTTCTCCCGCCACCGCCTCTCACTCTGCCCCCACACCTGTTTACTGCACCCCTTCTCCCGCCACTGCCTCTCACTCTGCCCCCACACCTGTTTACTGCACCTTCACCCGCCACCGCCTCTCGATTTGTCCCCCAGCTGATCACTGCACCCCCTCTGCGGCCATCTCCTCTCACTCTGTCCCCACAGTTGATCACTGTCTGCACCTGTAATACCCTGACGCGATGTGTGAGGTGTAATGCACCCACCGTGATAGCTGGTATTAGTCGCTCCTTCGCGGGATCTTCTTTTTGCTTCGGAGGGGTAGAAGAAGGAGTACACGCTCACACCGTGTGCTGTCGCTTTAAGGCCTCAACCGGAGGTCGTTTTATTTGAATGTGAGATAAAAAATAAAAAGGAATAGAGGGACACTGCCCATGGGGTAATTCCACACAATATATATATATATATATATATATATATATATATATATTCAATAGAATATGCAAATAAACAATTCTGTTGCAATAGGTTATTCTAATTAATGCAGTACATTACTGTATTCACTCTAACGATTCAATATCTACCTCAGCAGGCATATATACATTTCAGGTTTAACTATTTCAGAGTAAATTAGTAGCATGGTTCAGCGTATACATCACGTACACATATCCCCAATTCAGGATGAAACATCAGTATCATCATCATTATCAACATCATTATCAATGGTCGCATTTTTTAACTGCACTGCTTAGGTTCAGGTGAAATATTCAAATCCCATTTGAATCATCACGTGGTACAGACGTTGGGATATACATGCATGTATATAAAGCCCTCTGTACTGAAAACCTTTGTTTAATGAAGGCGTCTATTACTCGGAGGCTTAGAATCATACTTTAGAATGTAGCGTGGTAATGTCAGTAACATTCAACAAAATTGTTAAACGGGTGACCCGTGAGTGTTCAGAGTGTACAAAAGTGCTATATGGCAAGGACTCACCACTGCTGCTGAACCCTCTCACGTCTGGGTACGACAGCGGCTGGGAACGTGCTATTGAAGAACACAACTGGATGCTGGACAGACACTGTTGAAGCACGCGGCTGAGTGTTCAAATGCAAAACACTTCAAGACGTTGGGGCTCTTCCCACACGCTCCTCACTGCTGGCACTAGACTTTCCCCAGCTTGCTCTCCCTGCTCAGATGCTCTATCTCTGCTAGGGGATTCCCTTGCTGCCCTGGTCACACTTGGTTGCATAGGGGAAACAGAGAACGAGGCTGAAGTTAGCTTCTTATTCGGCCAGCTTCTTATTCACTTCTTATTCGAGCTCCAGCTTCTTATTCAGAAAATTGAGTTTTGCAAGGGTTAACCAGTCTTGGGCCACAAATTTGACCCCTGAAACCAACAGAGCTGTTAGGCGCAGGGGTCCGCAATGTCCGCGCGGCCCGGCGCCTAGCAACTAGGGACGCCGTGCGCGTTCAGCCGCCGGCTTCCTAGCAACGCTAGACGCCGGGCGCGCTGAGCCGCCCGGACCCTAGCAACGGGGACGCCACGGGCGGACCGCGTTCCCCGTTGCAGGGTCTAGTTACACACGCGCACACACACTTGTCTTCTGGCCGTGCAGCAAGGCAGCTGCACGGCATTAATACCAATCAGGCTCTGAACAGCTGATTGGAGGACTCCCTGCTAAATACCTTCTCAGTGCTTCTCACAGACGCCAGTAATAGCTTCCTGCATGCTGCTTTGGTTTGCTGAGAGTCTGTTCCAGTCCTGCTGTATCCGGTCATTCCTGTCCTCAGAAGTCCTGTATCCGGGAGTTGTCATCTCATCCCAGGAAGTCGTTGGGTCCCCAGTAGTCCTGACTGATCACCTTTGAATATCGAGTGGTGTTTCGTGAGTTGCGGCTCTGCCGTGTGTTGCGGCTCAGCCGCTTTATCTTTACATATTTTGTCTTTGGAGCATTTGCGGAGGGTTCTGCTTCCACAAGTCCTCTCTGGAACTCGGCGGTGCCGGGTAGGAGAAGTGGACAAGTGGATATTTTGGTTGTCCTTTTCCCTGGCGGTTTTTCCGCACATATTCTAGTTTTTATTAGCTTGTAGCCCCTGGCCTGGTTGTTTAGTCAGAGGGCCCCTTGTTATCACCCTGTCTCGGATTTCCCTTTGTCTCTCATTAAGACCTGGGGGGGCATCGGAGTTGGGCAGACGTAATCCGCCCTTCAAACGCGGCTGCCATGGGCTCAAGCAACCATAGTCTTGCAGGGGATTTCTGACAGCACGGGCGAGACAACGGAGTTAGGGCGCCAGGGGCTATTTTCCATTCCCGCTCCCTTCCCCAGCATTACGTTCCAGTGCTCCGGTCCTCGCAATAAGATCTCCTCAGACCAGAGTGCTGGAATCATAACATTATTACCGGCCATACCAAAAATTTAAATTAAACAGGGCTTTAATTTTTTCCTCTCATTCAGTTTTTGTTAAAAATTTTTGGCCTCATGAATCCGACAGGTTTAGGGCCAAACCCTGGCCAGCTCTTGGTCAATCAGATTCAAGAACTTACTCAGATGGTTCAGGATCTTTCTCTTCGGGTGAGGTCGCAGGAAGATCTTTTGCGAGCCTCCCCAAGGGGAGTCCCTGAACCAAAGATGCATTTGCCTGACCATTTTTCTGGTGATAGAAAAGAATTTTTTAATTTTAAAGAATCCTGTAAACTTTATTTTCGTTTAAGACCTACTTCCTCTGGTACTGAATCTCAGCGGGTTGGGATTATTATTTCTTTACTCCAGGGGGATCCTCAGACCTGGGCATTCGGTTTAAGAGCAGAGGATCCTGCGTTGTTGTCGTAGACGCTTTCTTTAAATCTTTAGGGCTTTTGTATGATGACCCAGATAGAGAGGCGTCCGCTGAAAGTCAGCTGCGCGCTCTCAAACAAGGTAGAAATCCTGCAGAGGTTTATTGTACTGAGTTTCGCCGTTGGTCGAACGACTGTGGCTGGAATGACCCAGCCCTGCGCAGTCAGTTTCGCCTCGGCTTATCAGAGTCTATTAAAGACAGTCTCCTCCAGTACCCTGCTCCTGAGACTCTCGATAAACTCATGGAGCTTTCTATTAAGATTGATCGTCGTCTCAGAGAGCGGAGAGCTGAAAGAGGAACATCTGTAAGGTCAAGTCCTTGTGTTTATTCCATTCCAGAAGACGTCGAGAAGCCCATGCAGATGGGTCTCTCCCGGCTGTCTCCTGAGGAAAGGACCAGAAGGCAAAATTCCGGTCTTTGTTTGTACTGTGGTGGTAAGGGACATTTTGCTCGTAACTGTCCGAACAAGTCGGGAAACGCTTTGACCAGGTGAATTGTGAGGGGGTTCACCTAGGTCTGCAGCTTATCTCCTCGAATAACTCTCTTTTAGTCCCAGTTAAGGATTCCTTTGACAGCCTCAGTTCTTTGGTGTCGGCTTTTGTTGACAGTGGAGCTGCAGGAAACTTTATGGATTTAACTTGGGCTAAGGCCTTAGGCATTCCACAGTTACCATTGGATAGGTGTGTCACCATGCATGGCTTAGATGGGAGTCCGCTTTCCAATGGGGTTATTACCCACCGTACACCTCCCGTAGTACTTACAGTAGGAGCCTTACATTCCGAAAATATCGAATTCTATCTAACACATTGCCCAGCAGTTCCAGTTGTTCTGGGTCACCCTTGGCTGGCCATTCATAATCCCACCATTGATTGGCGGTCCGGGGAGATTTCCCAATGGGGTACATTTTGTGCTAAGGAGTGTATTTCGTTTCCAGTCAGAGTCGCAGCTATCATTTCAGAACTCATTCCTGGGGAATACCAGGAGTTTGCCGATCTATTCTATTCTCCAAAGGCAATGCGGACATTCTGCCTCCCCATCGGCCTTATGATTGTGCTATTGAGCTAGTTCCTGGTGCCGCATTGCCAAAGGGGAGATTATATGCATTGTCCGGGCCAGAAACTTCGGCTATGAATGACTATGTTCAGGAGAGCTTACAGAAAGGATTTATTAGACCATCAAAATCCCCTTTAAGTGCTGTTTTTTTCTTTGTGGAGAAGAAGGATGGCTCGCTTAGACCATGCATAGATTTTAGAGCCCTGAATAAGATCTCAGTTAAAAACACCTATCCTTTGCCGTTGATTTCTGTACTCTTTGATCAGTTACATTCTGCTGTGATTTTTTCTAAAATTGACCTGAGAGGAGCTTACAACCTCATCCGAATTAAATCTGGAGATGAGTGGAAGACGGCTTTCAGTACTCAGTCGGGTCACTACGAATACCTGGTGATGCCGTTCGGCCTGTCTAATGCTCCAGCAGTTTTTCAAGACCTCATAAATGATGTGCTCCGTGACTTCCTAGGGAAATTCGTGGTCGTTTATTTAGACGACATCTTGATTTATTCTGAATCGATGGAACAACATATCACCCAGGTGCGTCTGGTTCTTCAAAAGTTACGTGAGAATCATTTATATGCCAAGCTGGAGAAGTGTGAATTTCACGTCACAGAAGTATCTTTTTTAGGGTACATAATTTCCCCTCAGGGATTTTCGATGGAACCTAAGAAGCTCCAGGCCATCCTTAATTGGGCGCAACCCACCAATTTAAAAGCAATTCAGCGCTTTTTAGGGTTTGCGAATTATTATAGGAGGTTCATTCATTCTTTTTCTGACCTGGTTGCTCCCATTGTAGCTCTGACAAAGAAAGGAGCGGATCCTACCAACTGGTCGCATGAAGCTGAGTTATCCTTCCCGGCCCTGAAACAAGCCTTTGTCTCAGCTCCAGTCCTAAGACATCCTAATCCGGAATTGCCCTTTGTTGTGGAGGTTGATGCCTCAGAAGTTGGAGTGGGGGCCGTCCTTTCTCAAAAGGATCCGGAGTCTCTGGAGTTACATCCTTGTGCCTTTATGTCCAGGAAATTCTCCTCCGCTGAATCCAATTATGACGTTGGTAATCGGGAGTTACTGGCGGTAAAGTGGGCTTTTGAGGAGTGGAGGCATTGGCTGGAAGGAGCAAAGCATACTATTTCAGTATTGACTGACCATAAGAACCTGCAATACATTGAATCAGCTAAACGGCTTAATGCCCGGCAGGCACGTTGGGCATTATTTTTTACTCGTTTGAAATTTATAATCACTTTCAGGCCTGGTTCCAAGAATACTAAAGCTGATGCCCTGTCACGTAGCTTTCTTCCGGTTCACAATAACAATCCTGTTGTTACTCCAATACTTCCATCTTCGGTCATCCGGGCAGGCCTCACACAGGATTTATTTACCCAGTTAAACCAGCTTCAACATCAAGCTCCTAGATTTACTCCTGCTGGTCATCTTTACGTTCCTGAATTTTTGAGAGCTACTGTTTTAACTGAATTCCATGACAACAAAGTTTCAGGGCATCCGGGAATCACTAAAACATTGGAGTTAGTCTCTCGATCAGTATGGTGGCCTAGTATTTCTAAAGACGTTAGGGAATTTGTTTATTCATGTCAGGTTTTTGCACAGCATAAGGTTCCCCGTTCCTTGCCTATAGGGCAACTTATGCCCTTAAGTGTCCCTCTCAGGCCATGGTCTCATATTTCCATGGATTTTGTGGTTGACCTTCCCCTTTCAGCTGGATTCCGAGTCATATGGGTGGTAGTGGACCGTTTTAGTAAAATGGCTCATTTTATTGCTCTTCCCCGATTGCCTTCTGCTGAAGGGTTGGCAGTTTTGTTCCTCCGCCATGTGTTCAGGCTTCACGGGTTGCCCACTGATATTGTTTCTGATCGGGGTCCACAATTCGTCGCACAATTCTGGATATGTTTTTGTGCTTCATTAAAGATGAAACTGTCGTTAACATCCGGTTACCACCCACAATCCAACGGGCAAACCGAACGAGTTAACCAGTCATTGAAACAATATCTGCGCTTGTATTCAGCCAAACTCCAGAATGATTGGTCCGAGTTTCATCCTTTGGCTGAATTTGCTTACAATAATTCTTGTCATTCCTCCACTAAAGAGTCTCCATTCTTTTCAGTTTTGCTTTTCACCCCAGAGCTAATTCTTTTTTTCATCATTCTCCAGTCTCCTCGCTGGCATTGACCTCCCATCTCAGAGCAATTTGGAAAAAAGTGCACCTTGCTCTCAGAAAAGCGGCCTTTCGAGAGAAGAAATTTTCTGACAGGCTCCGACGTCCTTGCACTTTTAAGGTGGGAGATAAGGTGTGGTTGTCAACTCGCAACATCAGGCTTCGACAATCCTCGGCTAGACTGGGACCCAAATTTATTGGACCATTTCTTATTATTAAAAGAGTCAACCCAGTTGCCTTTCGGCTACGTTTACCAAGATCTCTCAAGATTGGAAATACGTTTCACTGTTCCCTGTTGAAACAATACGTTTCTTCCAGTAGATTTCCTCGGAGGATCTCTCAGGGTAGATCTCCAGTGGATGTACAGGGACAACAGGAGTTCTTGGTAGAGAAAGTTCTTGATTCCAAATTGTCCCGGGGTCGGCTTTATTTTTTAGTTCACTGGAAAGGCTATGGTCCGGAGGAAAGGTCTTGGGTCCTAGATAAGGATCTTCATGCCCCTAGGCTCAAGAGGGCATTTTTTCGGGAATTTCCTCAGAAACCTGGCTTTAGGGGTTCCTTGACCCCTCCTCAAGGGGGGGGGGTACTGTTAGGCGCCGGGGTCCGCAATGTCCGCGCGGCCCGGCGCCTAGCAACTAGGGACGCCGTGCGCGTTCAGCCGCCGGCTTCCTAGCAACGCTAGACGCCGGGCGCGCTGAGCCGCACGGACCCTAGCAACGGGGACGCCACGGGCGGACCACATTCCCCGTTGCAGGGTCTAGTTACACACGCACACACACTTGTCTTCTGGCCGTGCAGCAAGGCAGCTGCACGGCATTAATACCAATTAGGCTCTGAACAGCTGATTGGAGGACTCCCTGCTAAATACCTTCTCAGTGCTTCTCACAGACGCCGGTAATAGCTTCCTGTATGCTGCTTTGGTTTGCTGAGAGTCTGTTCCAGTCCTGCTGTATCCGGTCATCCTGTCCTCAGAAGTCCTGTATCCGGGAGTTGTCATCTCATCCCAGGAAGTCGTTGGGTCCCCAGTAGTCCTGACTGATCACCTTTGAATATCGAGTGGTGTTTCGTGAGTTGCGGCTCTGCCGTGTGTTGCAGCTCAGCCGCTTTATCTTTACATATTTTGTCTTTGGAGCATTTGCGGAGGGTTCCGCTTCCACAAGTCCTCTCTGGAACTCGGCGGTGCCGGGTAGGAGAAGTGGACAAGTGGATATTATGGTTGTCCTTTTCCCTGGCAGTTTTTCCGCACATATTCTAGTTTTTATTAGCTTGTAGCCCCTGGCCTGGTTGTTTAGTCAGAGGGCCCCTTGTTATCACCCTGTCTCGGATTTCCCTTTGTCTCTCATTAAGACCTGGGGGGGCATCGGAGTTGGGCAGACGTAATCCGCCCTTCAAACGCGGCTGCCATGGGCTCAAGCAACCATAGTCTCGCAGGGGATTTCTGACAGCACGGGCGAGACAACGGAATTAGGGCGCCAGGGGCTATTTTCCATTCCCGCTCCCCCAGCATTACGTTCTAGTGCTCCGGCCCTCGCAATAAGATCTCCTCAGACCAGAGTGCTGGAATCATAACAAGAGGATGGTCACCTGCATGTGACCCACTTGTATTTTGCCTGCTAACTTCAGCCTCGTAAACAGAGACTGGTTGCTCCTCTCCCACAAGGGATGCTCCTGATGCCTCAGCTCCAGGGACGCAGCCTGTACCCTCTGCACAGACTTCAGGCCTCCTCAAGGCCCATACACACTTGACGATGCACACGTCGTTAACGATTTCCCTTGAACTCCCCTTGAACAGCTGAGCAAACGACATGAGCATACACACTACCAACGACCAAAGACCAAAGACCATTCATCGTTGAAGCATCCAAGCTGAACAGTTTATTAAAATAATGAGCTGGGAACAGGGCTGGTGAACAGTGGCTTGGTCGTTGGTCGTTCACACCATACACATTCAACAACGTCTCTGGTCGGTAACAACCATAGTGGAAATTGAGCATAATGTTATGATTCCTGTACTCCAGACCGGAGGAGATCTTATGGCAGAGGTCTGAGTACAGGGAAAATAAGCTGGTTGTGGGAGCAGGAGAGCCTAGTAACCCCTGGCACCCTAACTCCGTTGTCTCGCCCGTGTTATCAGAAATCCCCTGCGAGACTATGGTTGCTTGAGCCCATGGCAGCCGCGTTCGAAGGGCGGATTATGTCTGCCCAACCCCGATGCCCCCGCAGGTCTTAAAGGGAGACAAGGGGAAGTCCGAGACAGGGTGATAACAAGGGGCCCTCTGACTAAGCAACCAGGCCAGGGGTTACAAGCTAACTAACTTAAACCAAAGGTATGTGCGGACTAGCCGCCAGGGAAAAGGACAACCAAAGATCCCCTGATCCGTTACTCCTATCCAGCACCGCTGGATACCAGAGTGGATCTGTGGGAGCGGAATCCTCCGCAAAAGCTCCAGAACACAAGTAAACTAAATAATAAACAGTAAGCGGATAAGCCGCAACACACGGCTGAGCCGCGACTCACGAACTCCACAAGATGTTAAAGGTGCTCGGTCAGACTCCAGGAACAGATGACAAACTTCCGAGTACAGGATCTCTGAGGACAGGAACAACCGGATTGAGCAGGACTGGAAACTCTCTGTAGCAGACACAGGCAAACAGGAAGCTATCACCGGCGTCTGTAAGGAGTCCTGAGGGTGCCTTTATTCAGGAACCCTCCAATCAAAATCCAGACAGGGTAATCAACTGAAATGCCGTGCAGCTTGCATGCTGCACGGCCAGCACACCATGAGGTAATCAGGACAGACCCAGCAACGGGGAACGCGGCTGAACGTGGCGTCCCCGTTGCTAAGGTCAGAGCGGCTCCGTGCGCCCGGCGTCTAGCGTTGCCAGGGAGCCGGCGGCTGTACGCGCACGGCGTCCCTGGTTGCTAGGCGCCGGGCCGCACCGACGAGCGGACCCCGGCGCCTAACAGTACCCCCCCTTGAGGAGGGGTCAAGGAACCCCTAAAGCCGGGTTTCTGAGGAAATTCTCGAAAAAATGCCCTTTTGAGCCTCGGGGCATGAAGATCCTCATCCAGGACCCAAGACCTTTCCTCTGGCCCATAACCTCTCCAATGTACCAAAAAATAAAGCCGACCCCGGGACAACTTGGAATCGAGAACCTTCTCCACCAAGAACTCCTGCTGACCCTGTACATTTATTGGTGATCTCCCCTGAGATATTTTACGAGGAAATCTACTGGACGAAACATATGGTTTCAGTAATGAGCAATGGAAGGTATTTCCGATCCGTAAAGTTTTTGGTAAACGTAACCGGAAAGCAACTGGATTGACTTTTTTGATAATGAGAAATGGTCCAATAAATCTAGGACTCAATCTGGCTGAGGTTTGTCGAAGTTTAATGTTGCGAGTCGACAACCACACCCTGTCTCCTACTTTAAAAGTGCACGGCCGCCGGAGCCTGTCAGAAAATCTTTTTTCCCGGAATGCTGCTTTTCTGAGAGCCAAGTGCACTTTTTTCCAAATAAGTTTAAGATGAGAGGTCAGGGCCAGAGAGGAGACAGAGGAATGTTGAAAAAATGAATTAGCTCTGGGGTGAAAACCAAAAACTGCAAAAAATGGAGACACATTGGTGGAGGAATGACAGGCATTATTATAAGCAAACTCCGCCAAAGGAAGAAACTCAGAGCAGTCATTTTGGAGTTTGGCCGAGTACAAACGCAAATATTGTTTTAGAGATTGGTTAACTCGCTCAGTCTGCCCATTGGATTGGGGATGATAACCGGACGTTAAAGATAATTTCATCTTTAACGAAGCACAAAAAGACTTCCAAAATTGTGCAATGAATTGTGGACCCCTATCAGAAACAATATCAGTGGGTAAGCCATGGAGTCTGAAAACATGGCGGAGGAACAAGACTGCCAATCCCTGGGCAGATGGCAATCGGGGAAGAGCAATGAAATGGGCCATTTTGCTAAAACGGTCCACTACCACCCATATGACTCGGCATCCGGCTGACAGAGGGAGGTCCACCACAAAATCCATGGAGATATGCGACCATGGCCTAAGGGGAACATTCAAGGGCATAAGTTGACCTATAGGCAAAGAACGGGGAACTTTATGCTGTGCACAGACCTGACAAGAAAAAACAAACTCTTTAATGTCTTTGGAAAGACCAGGCCACCATACTGAGCGGGAGACTAATTCCAAAGTCTTAGCGATTCCCGGATGCCCGGCAACCTTGCTATCATGAAACTCCGCCAAAACAGTAGCTCTCAAAAACTCAGGGACAAAAAGACGACCAGCAGGAGTATTTCCAGGAGCTTGATGTTGAAGCAGCTTTAACTGGGTAAATACATCCTGTGTGAGGCCTGCCCGAATGACTGAAGACGGAAGTATGGGAGTAACAGGACTATTGTCTTGAACTGGAAGAAAACTGCGTGACAGGGCATCTGCCTTAGTATTCTTGGAACCTGGCCTGAAGGTGATAATGAATTTGAAACGAGTAAAAAATAAAGCCCAACGAGCCTGCCGGGCATTCAGTCGTTTAGCAGATTCAATGTATTGAAGATTTTTGTGATCAGTCAAAACTGAAATGGTATGGGTCGCTCCTTCAAGCCAATGCCTCCACTCCTCGAAAGCCCATTTAATAGCCAGCAATTCCCGGTTACCAACATCGTAGTTGGATTCTGCAGATGAGAATTTCCTGGACATAAAGGCACAAGGATGTAATTCAAGGGAATCTGGATCCTTCTGAGAAAGGATAGCCCCAACTCCAACCTCCGAGGCATCAACCTCAACAATGAAAGGCAATTCTGGGTTGGGATGTCTAAGGACAGGGGCTGAGACAAAGGCTTGTTTCAAGGCCTGAAAAGATAACTCAGCTTCACATGACCAATTGGTAGGATCTGCTCCCTTCTTAGTAAGTGCCACAATGGGAGCAACTAGGTCAGAGAAAGAGTGAATAAATCTTCTATAGTAGTTCGCAAACCCTAAAAAGCGCTGAATTGCTTTTAAGTTGGTGGGTTGCGCCCAACTAAGGATGGCTTGGAGCTTCTTTGGTTCCATACGGAATCCCCGAGGGGAAATAATGTGCCCTAAAAAGGATACCTCCGTGACATGAAATTCACACTTCTCCAGTTTGGCATATAGGTGATTTTCACGTAATTTCTTTAGCACCTGACGCACCTGGGTAACATGTTGTTCTACAGAGTCAGAATATATCAAAATATCGTCTAAGTAGACTACAACGAATCTTCCAAGAAATTCACGGAGCACATCATTAATGAGATCCTGGAAAACTGCCGGAGCGTTTGACAGGCCGAATGGCATAACCAGATACTCATAGTGGCCTGATTGAGTACTGAATGCCGTTTTCCACTCATCCCCTGACTTGATTCAGATGAGGTTATATGCTCCTCTAAGGTCAATCTTAGAAAAAATCACAGCCGAACGTAGCTGATCAAAGAGGACAGAGATCAGCGGCAGAGGGTAAGTATTCTTTACTGAGATTTTATTCAAAGCTCTAAAGTCAATGCAGGGTCTGAGTGAACCATCCTTCTTCTCTACGAAGAAGAAACCTGCACTTAAAGGGGATTTAGATGGCCTGATAAAACCTTTCCCAAGGCTTTCTTTCACATACTCATTCATGGCCACAGTTTCAGGACCAGACAATGCATATAACCTTCCTTTAGGCAACGTGGCGCCAGGAATTAGCTCAATGGCACAATCGTAAGGCCTATGGGGAGGCAGAATATCCGCATTGCCCTTGGAAAACACGTCAACAAAATCCTGATATTCCTCAGGAATGGGTGCAGGAACGGCGGCAGCTACTCGGATAGGAAGCGTAATACATTCTTTATTACAGATGGTACCCCATTGTAAGATCTCCCCCGACTGCCAATCAATGATGGGATTATGAAAGGCCAGCCAAGGGTGACCCAGAACCACAGGAACTGCTGGACAATGAGTAAGGAAAAACTCAATCTTTTCAGAATGCAGGGCTCCCACCGAGAGTAAAACAGGAGGTGTACCTAGAGAAATAACCCCATTGGACAAGGGACTCCCATCTAAACCATGCATGGTGACACACCTACCCAAGGTTAACTGAGGAATACCTAAGGCCTTGGCCCATGTTAAATCCATAAAGTTCCCTGCAGCTCCACTGTCCACAAAAGCAGAGACCGAGGAACAGAGGCTGCCAAAGGAAACTTTAGCAGGAACTAACAGTGAGTTATTTGAGGAGATGAGCTGCAGACCAAAGTGAACCCCCTCACAATTCACTTGGTCAGGAAGTTTCCCGATTTGTTCGGACAACTACGGGCAAAATGTCCCTTACCTCCACAGTATAAACAAAGACCAGAATTTTGCCTCCTGGTTCTTTCTTCAGGAGACAGTTTGGAGAGACCTATCTGCATAGGCTCCTCCATGTCTACAGGAATGGAAAGCACACAAGGAGTAGACCCGACAGATGCCCCTTTTTCAGCCCTCCGCTCTCTGAGCCGACGATCTATCTTAATAGAGAGCTCCATGAGTTTATCGAGAGTCTCAGGAGCGGGATACTGAAGGAGACTGTCTTTTATAGATTCAGATAAGCCGAGGCAAAACTGACTGCGCAGAGCTGGGTCATTCCATCCACAGTCGTTCGACCAACGGCGAAACTCCGTACAATAATTCTCTGCGGGATTCCTACCCTGTCTAAGAGCACGCAACTGACTCTCAGCGGACGCCTCTCTATCAGGGTCGTCATACAATAGCCCTAAAGATTTTAAAAAGGCGTCTACAGACGATAAGGCCGGATCGTCTGTCTTTAAACCAAAAGCCCAGGTCTGAGGATCCCCCTGAAGCAGAGAAATAATAATTCCAACCCGCTGAGCCTCCGTGCCTGAGGAGACTGGTCTTAAACGAAAATAAAGTTTACAAGACTCTTTAAAATTAAAAAACTGTTTTCTATCCCCAGAAAAACGGTCAGGCAGATGCATTTTTGGTTCAGGGATGACCCTCGGGGAAGTCCGTAACAGATCTTCCTGTGACCTCACCCGGAGGGACAGATCCTGAACCATCTGAGTAAGTTCTTGAATCTGACTAACTAGAAGCTGGCCAGGATTTGGCCCAATACCGGCGGGATTCATGAGGCCGACAAAATCTCCCAACTGAATAAGTGAAAAAATTAACTCCTGTTAATTAAAATTTTTTCTTTTGTCTGGCCGGTGATAATGTTATGATTCCTGTACTCCAGACCGGAGGAGATCTTATGGCAGAGGTCTGAGTACAGGGAAAATAAGCTGGTTGTGGGAGCAGGAGAGCCTAGTAACCCCTGGCACCCTAACTCCGTTGCCTCGCCCGTGTTATCAGAAATCCCCTGCGAGACTATGGTTGCTTGAGCCCATGGCAGCCGCGTTCGAAGGGCGGATTATGTCTGCCCAACCCCGATGCCCCCGCAGGTCTTAAAGGGAGACAAGGGGAAGTCCGAGACAGGGTGATAACAAGGGGCCCTCTGACTAAGCAACCAGGCCAGGGGTTACAAGCTAACTAACTTAAACCAAAGGTATGTGCGGACTAGCCGCCAGGGAAAAGGACAACCAAAGATCCCCTGATCCGTTACTCCTATCCAGCACCGCTGGATACCAGAGTGGATCTGTGGGAGCGGAATCCTCCGCAAAAGCTCCAGAACACAAGTAAACTAAATAATAAACAGTAAGCGGATAAGCCGCAACACACGGCTGAGCCGCGACTCACGAACACCACAAGATGTTAAAGGTGCTCGGTCAGACTCCAGGAACAGATGACAAACTTCCGAGTACAGGATCTCTGAGGACAGGAACAACCGGATTGAGCAGGACTGGAAACTCTCTGTAGCAGACACAGGCAAACAGGAAGCTATCACCGGCGTCTGTAAGGAGTCCTGAGGGTGCCTTTATTCAGGAACCCTCCAATCAAAATCCAGACAGGGTAATCAACTGAAATGCCGTGCAGCTTGCATGCTGCACGGCCAGCACACCATGAGGTAATCAGGACAGACCCAGCAACGGGGAACGCGGCTGAACGTGGCGTCCCCGTTGCTAAGGTCAGAGCGGCTCCGTGCGCCCGGCGTCTAGCGTTGCCAGGGAGCCGGCGGCTGTACGCGCACGGCGTCCCTGGTTGCTAGGCGCCGGGCCGCACCGACGAGCGGACTCCGGCGCCTAACACATACATGCTCCACAGATAAGCGAGGGTCGTTAACGTCCCGCGGGGCCGCGCATCGGTGGTCGTCAGATGCATACACACTTGACGATATAATGAGCGACGTCGTTGATGAGGGCTGAAATTAACGACGTCGCTCATTTTATCGTCAAGTCAGACTGCCTCCTCCAGACTCCAGGGCTGCACACACACTGCTGCTGCATGACAACCTTTTGTAACCTTTCATTCCCGGGAAGATATTCCATCTGGGATTTCCCGCCCTGAGCTGCAAATTGGTGAGAAATGCCACTTTTTGCAGGCTGATCTGTCTTGCTGTGAGCTGGGCTGTTAACTCCTTCTGCACTGCAAGCTGTAGGCTGCTGGGCCTTGCAGTGTTTTAATTAGTTTGTGCTGCTGGCACTTGTAGTGCCACAGCTTGGGGGGTACCACATTCACCCCCTCTGCCGCCACCTCCTCTCACTTTGCCCCCACACCTGTTTACTGCACCACACCTGTTTACTGCACCCACTCTCTCGCCACTGCCTCTCGCTCGGTCCCCACAGCTGATCACTGCACCTCCTCTGCCGCCATCTCCTTTCACTCTGCCCTACAGCTGATCGCTGCACCCCCTTTCCCGCCAGCCTGCCCTAACCCTTCCTCTAGTGCCTAACCCTAATACTCACCATCAGGATCCGTCAGTATTGTGGCCGTCAGGATTCTGGAGCTCGTATTGTGACCATCGGGATCCTGACTACATCCCATTCTTTGCTGCTTATACGTTGCTGAAATGTGGCAACTGTACACACATACAAGCAAGATAATTACTATATTATTATAAAAGAAGTACACGGGGGAACACTGGTTTTTAATCACTTCTTTATTTTTCTTGCACTACTAGATAGAAATCTTTAGTACTTACCTTTGACTTTTAACATATATCTCTGGTCTCAATATTTTAATGTGATACAATAAGAGTTATATTTGAAGAAAAGTGCGCCTTGTAAAGAAAAACAACAACCCTTTTTCTCTTTCACGGTGTATCTAGCATTCCAGAGATTGGCCCCGGCAGCCGCTCGTCACTGTAACTTATGGGCTACGTTTCTGGAGAGAGTCTGGTAATGACTTCTGCACGTGTATTGTCAGCGACAACACATAGGGCCTAATTCAGACCTGATCACTCCTCTGCATATTTGCAGCATTCTGCGATCAGATAGCCGCCGCGCATAGAGAGTGAAAACCCGCCCCGTGCAAGAATTGCCTCAGACAGCTGCAAATCCGTTCCCAACTCGCTCACCATAGAATGATTTTTCCAGTCTGTGCAGCCTGCGCGCAGCCCAGGACTTACTCCTCCAGTGCGATACAAACAGGCTGATCAGGGCCAGAGCTGACGTCGCACACCCTCCCTGAAAACGCTTGGGAACGCCTGCGTTTTCCCTGACACTCCCAGAAAATGGTCAGTTACCACCCACAAAACGCCCGCTTCCTGCCATTCACCCTGCAAACGCCTAGCGATCCAATTTTTCCCTCCATCCTGTTGCTGTTTGTCGAGGCTACTGCCCATTGCGGTGCATACGCATGCGCAATCAATCGATAATCGGCCGCTGTGCGATTTCGCGCAACAGCGAACAGGTCTGAATCGGGCCCACGGTCAGTAACGCTGCTGACATACAAAAGAGAAGTGGAGTGGCCACTAATGCGATCACGTTGTTTCTAACACATCGGAAGGACGGTTCCTCTCAGAGACCCTGAATGTGTTTTTCATACATTCCTGTCTAAAACCAATAATCGATTCGATACTCCTGCCCCATAGTGAGAAGCACACGCTACATCATATATCACAGGCAAGCGGACAGGAATGGCAGCTGTATGTTTATATTTGTATTGTTAGGATTTCCTTCTGAGGTAACGTTCCTGTGCTCTGGCTGATGCTTGGCAGACACTGAGCAGCAGTTATGCAGATGTGAGGTGAATCCGTTGTCAGAGAGGAACCATCGTACGGGCGGGTGCATGTGGGGATTTCCAGTTGCTGGAAGTACAGGATGTGGAAATGTTAGGCAATAGCTGCTGATATAACATTTCCTAGAAGACTTCACAATGTGCCGTGTGACTCCTCTGACAGAGCAGGAATTGTACTGTACACAGAGCCACCAATGTGCCACACACTGACCGATGACTGCAGCCGAAGCATTCTACACGCAATACGTGACAGAGGATTGTTACCTCATCATGTCACACAGAGCGGGAATATAACCCTCATCACGTCACACAGAGCGGGAATATAACCCTCATCACGTCACACAGAGCGGGAATATAACCCTCATCACGTCACACAGAGCGGGCTATAACCCTCATCACGTCACACAGAGCAGGAATATAATCCTCATCACGTCACGCATAGTGGAAAATAACCCTCATCACGTCACACACTGAGAGGAATATAACCCTCATCACGTCACACAGAGCGGGAATATAACCCTCATCACGTCACACAGAGCGGACTATAACCCTCATCACGTAACACAGAGCGGGAATATAACCCTCATCACGTCACACAGAGCGGGAATATAACCCTCATCACGTCACACAGAGCGGACTATAACCCTCATCACGTCACACAGAGCTGGAATATAACCCTTATCACGTCACACAGAGCGGACTATAACCCTCATCACGTCACACAGAGCGGAACATAACCCTCATCACGTCACACAGAGCGGGCATATAACCCTCATCACGTCACACAGAGCGGACTATAACCCTCATCACGTCACACAAATCGGGAATATAACCCTCATCACGTCACACAGAGCGGAATAAAACCCTCATCACGTCACACAGAGCAGACTATAACCCTCATCACGTCACACAGAGCGGAATATAACCCTCATCGCGTCACTCATAGTGGAAAATAACCCTCATCACGTCACACAGAGCGGGAATATAACCCTCATCACGTCACGCATAGTGGAAAATAACCCTCATCACGTCACACACTGAGAGGAATATAACCCTCATCACGTCACACAGAGCGGGAATATAACCCTCATCACGTCACACAGAGCAGACTATAACCCTCATCACGTCACACAGAGCGGAATATAACCCTCATCGCGTCACGCTGAGTGGGGATATAACCCTCATTGCGCCACGCAGAGCGGGAATATAACCCTCATCGCGTCACACAGAGCAGGAATATAACCCTCATTGCGTCACACAGAGCGGGGATATAACCCTCATCGCGTCATGCAGAGCGGGAATATAACCCTTATCGCGTCACGCAGAGCGGGGATATAACCCTCATCGCGTCATGCAGAGCAGGAATATAACCCTCATCGCATCACGCAGAGCGGGAATATAACCCTCATTGTGTCACGCAGAGTGGGAATATAACCCTCATCGCGTCACACAGAGCGGGAATATAACCCTCATCGCGTCACACAGAGCGGGAATATAAACCTCATCGCGTCACACTGAGCGGGAATACAACCTTCATCGCGTCACACAGAGCGGGAATATAACCCTCATCACATCACGCAGAGCGGGAATATAACCCTCATCACGTCACACAGAGCGGGAATATAACCCTCATCACATCACACAGAGCGGAATATGACCCTCATCACGTCACACAGAGCAGGAATATAACCCTCATCAAGTCACACAGAGTGGGAATATAACCCTCATCACGTCACACAGAGCGGAATATAACCCTCATCACGTCACACAGAGCAGGAATATAACCCTCATCAAGTCACACAGAGTGGGAATATAACCCTCATCACGTCACACAGAGCAGGAATATAACCCTCATCACGTCACACAGAGTAGGAATATAACTCTCATCACGTCACACAGAGTGGAAATATAACCCTCATCACGTCACACAGAGCAGACTATAACCCTCATCATGTCACACAGAGCGGGAATATAACCCTCATCACATCACGCAGAGTAGGAATATAACTCTCATCACGTCACACAGAGTGGAAATATAACCCTCATCACGTCACACAGAGCAGACTATAACCCTCATCATGTCACACAGAGCGGGAATATAACCCTCATCACGTCACACAGAGTGGAAATATAACCATCATCATGCAGACCTTGCTGTAGAACTATATTTCTCAAAATTTCAAACGGGAGGATATTAATAATCCTCATCATGCCACTTGGAGATGGACTACAATCCTCTTCATGTCACACGGAGTCTATAATCCTTATATCAAACGGATGACTATTACCCTCATTATGACAATTTCACTGAAATTGGTTAAAATGTAATTTGTATTTTCATTAGTCAGCCTGAAGCCACCTTGCATAAGCTGCAGAAACTGAGCACCTGGGTAACACCATGCTGCGGGATGCGGTCAAGATCCATCCGTACGGAATCACTGCGGCACAACGCCGGAATCCCGACCGGCACAATCCCGACATATTCTCCCTCCGTGGGTGTCCACGACACCCATAGAGGGAGAATAAATGAGTATGCCGAGCGTAGCGAGGCACCGCGCCCACATCGTGGCGAGCGAAGCGAGCCCGCAAGGGGCTGCGTTCCGCTCGCCACCCGTCGGGATTGTGTGGTCGGGATTCCGGCATCGGGATTTCGACTGCCGGGATCCCGTCCAGCGGGATTTAGTACTGATCCCCATGCTGCACTTCAGGTGGGCAGATGTAACATGTGCTGAGAGTTAGGCGTGTGGGGGATGTGTCCTGGCTCAGAGCTACATTGCAGTGTGAGAATAAAGCTGCCAAGCATGTGTGGGCTACATGCAGAAGCAGCCAGTAACTGCGCATCAGGCGGGTAACACCATACTGCACTGCAGGGGGGCAGATGTAACCTGTGCAGAGAGTTAGGTGTAGGAGGAGCATGTCCTAGCTCAGAGCTACATTGCAGTGTGAGAATAAAGCTGCCCAGCATGTGTGGACTACATGCAGAAGCAGCCAGTAACTAGGTACCTGGGTAATGCCATGCAGGGGAGCAGGTGTAACACGTGCAGAGTGTTAGGTGTGGGAGGGGAATATCCTAGCTCAGAGCTACATTGCAGTGTGAGAATAAAGCTGCCCAGCATGTGTGGACTACATGCAGAAGCAGCCAGTAACTAGGTACCTGGGTAATGCCATGCTGGGGAGCAGGTGTAACACGTACAGAGAGTTAGGTGTGGGAGGGGCATATCCTAGCTCAGAGCTACATTGCAGTGTGAGAATAAAGCTGCCCAGCATGTGTGGACTACATGCAGAAGCAGCCAGTAACTAGGTACCTGGGTAATGCCATGCAGGGGAGCAGGTGTAACACGTGCAGAGTGTTAGGTGTGGGAGGGGCATATCCTAGCTCAGAGCTACATTGCAGTGTGAGAATAAAGCTGCCCAGCATGTGTGGGCTACATGCAGAAGCAGCCAGTAAAGCAGCCAGTAACTAGGTACCTGGGTAATGCCATGCAGGGGAGCAGGTGTAACACGTGCAGAGAGTTAGGTGTGGGAGGGGCATATCCTAGCTCAGAGCTACATTGCAGTGTGAGAATAAAGCTGCCCAGCATGTGTGGGCTACATGCAGAAGCAGCCAGTAAAGCAGCCAGTAACTAGGTACCTGGGTAATGCCATGCAGGGGAGCAGGTGTAACACGTGCAGAGAGTTAGGTGTGGGAGGGGCATATCCTAGCTCAGAGCTACATTGCAGTGTGAGAATAAAGCTGCCCAGCATGTGTGGACTACATGCAGAAGCAGCCAGTAACTAGGTACCTGGGTAATGCCATGCAGGGGAGCAGGTGTAACACGTGCAGAGAGTTAGGTGTGGGAGGGGCATATCCTAGCTCAGAGCTACATTGCAGTGTGAGAATAAAGCTGCCCAGCATGTGTGGGCTACATGCAGAAGCAGCCAGTAACTGAGAACCTGGGTAACACCATGCTGCATTGCAGGGGGACAGATGTAGGGCCGTCTTAACAGCAGTGTAGGCCCCTGGGCACAGCAATGCACTGGGCCCCCTACCTATCCTCCACCGGTAGGGGTGGGGGGTGCTATCAGCGGCAGCTTTGATGTCCCGCGGGCAGTAGGTGTTGTTCTATCTTTCACTCAGCATGTAGGACCTGGAGCAGTAATTTCTCCTAATCACTCCTTTACTGCACAGATGGGGCTAAACTGTAGAAGGGGGCATTGGGCTGAATGAAGGGGCCCTGGAATATGACTTCCTGGGTGGTAGGGGGTGTTTAATACGCAGGGGAGGGGTGGATAGTGGAGTGGGTTTAATATTTATCATTTTACGGTGGGAGGACAGCTTGCTTGACTGCAGATATCTCAAGTTCCTGAAAATATATTTCTTAGATTTGAATGGGGTACAAAAAAAACTAGAGAGTCCCACCTTTCAGAAGATTTTGGGGACTTGGGGATCAGAGTTCAGGAGCCAGAGCAATTCACCAACAAAAATCTAAAACTGCATATTAGTAGAGATGTGCACTTGAAATTTTTCGGGTTTTGTGTTTTGGTTTTGGGTTCGGTTCCGCGGCCGTGTTTTGGGTTCGACCGCGTTTTGGCAAAACCTTACCGAATTTTTTTTGTCGGATTCGGGTGTGTTTTGGATTCGGGTGTTTTTTTCAAAAAACACTAAAAAACAGCTTAAATCATAGAATTTGGGGGTCATTTTGATCCCAAAGTATTATTAACCTCAAAAACCATAATTTCCACTCATTTTCAGTCTATTCTGAACACCTCACACCTCACAATATTATTTTTAGTCCTAAAATTTGCACCGAGGTCGCTGGATGACTAAGCTAAGCGACCCTAGTGGCCGACACAAACACCTGGCCCATCTAGGAGTGGCACTGCAGTGTCACGCAGGATGGCCCTTCCAAAAAACACTCCCCAAACAGCACATGACGCAAAGAAAAAAAGAGGCGCAATGAGGTAGCTGTGTGAGTAAGCTAAGCGACCCTAGTGGCCGACACAAACACCTGGCCCATCTAGGAGTGGCACTGCAGTGTCACGCAGGATGGCCCTTCCAAAAAACACTCCCCAAACAGCACATGACGCAAAGAAAAAAAGAGGCGCAATGAGGTAGCTGTGTGAGTAAGCTAAGCGACCCTAGTGGCCGACACAAACACCTGGCCCATCTAGGAGTGGCACTGCAGTGTCACGCAGGATGGCCCTTCCAAAAAATACTCCCCAAACAACACATGACGCAAAGAAAAATTAAAGAAAAAAGAGGTGCAAGATGGAATTGTCCTTGGGCCCTCCCACCCACCCTTATGTTGTATAAACAGGACATGCACACTTTAACCAACCCATCATTTCAGTGACAGGGTCTGCCACACGACTGTGACTGAAATGACGGGTTGGTTTGGACCCCCACCAAAAAAGAAGCAATTAATCTCTCCTTGCACAAACTGGCTCTACAGAGGCAAGATGTCCACCTCATCATCATCCTCCGATATATCACCGTGTACATCCCGCTCCTCACAGATTATCAATTCGTCCCCACTGGAATCCACCATCTCAGCTCCCTGTGTACTTTGTGGAGGCAATTGCTGCTGGTCAATGTCTCCACGGAGGAATTGATTATAATTCATTTTAATGAACATCATCTTCTCCACATTTTCTGGAAGTAACCTCGTACGCCGATTGCTGACAAGGTGAGCGGCGGCACTAAACACTCTTTCGGAGTACACACTTGTGGGAGGGCAACTTAGGTAGAATAAAGCCAGTTTGTGCAAGGGCCTCCAAATTGCCTCTTTTTCCTGCCAGTATAAGTACGGACTGTCTGACGTGCCTACTTGGATGCGGTCACTCATATAATCCTCCACCATTCTTTCAATGGGGAGAGAATCATATGCAGTGACAGTAGACGACATGTCCGTAATCGTTGTCAGGTCCTTCAGTCCGGACCAGATGTCAGCATCAGCAGTCGCTCCAGACTGCCCTGCATCACCGCCAGCGGGTGGGCTCGGAATTCGTAGCCTTTTCCTCGCACCCCCAGTTGCGGGAGAATGTGAAGGAGGAGATGTTGACAGGTCGCGTTCCGCTTGACTTGACAATTTTCTCACCAGCAGGTCTTTGAACCCCAGCAGACTCGTGTCTGCCGGAAAGAGAGATCCAAGGTAGGTTTTAAATCTAGGATCGAGCACAGTGGCCAAAATGTAGTGATCTGATTTCAACAGATTGACCACCCGTGAATCCTTGTTAAGCGAATTAAGGGCTCCATCCACAAGTCCCACATGCCTAGCGGAATCGCTCCGTGTTAGCTCCTCCTTCAATGTCTCCAGCTTCTTCTGCAAAAGCCTGATGAGGGGAATGACCTGACTCAGGCTGGCAGTGTCTGAACTGACTTCACGTGTGGCAAGTTCAAAGGGCAGCAGAACCTTGCACAACGTTGAAATCATTCTCCACTGCGCTTGAGACAGGTGCATTCCACCTCCTATATCGTGCTCAATTGTATAGGCTTGAATGGCCTTTTGCTGCTCCTCCAACCTCTGAAGCATATATAGGGTTGAATTCCACCTCGTTACCACTTCTTGCTTCAGATGATGGCAGGGCAGGTTCAGGCGTTTTTGGTGTTGCTCCAGTCTTCTGTACGTGGTGCCTGTACGCCGAAAGTGTCCCGCAATTCTTTTGGCCACCGACAGCATCTCTTGCACGCCCCTGTCGTTTTTAAAAAAATTCTGCACCACCAAATTCAAGGTATGTGCAAAACATGGGACGTGCTGGAATTTGCCCATATTTAATGCACACACAATATTGCTGGCGTTGTCCGATGCCACAAATCCACAGGAGAGTCCAATTGGGGTAAGCCATTCTGCGATGATCTTCCTCAGTTGCCGTAAGAGGTTTTCAGCTGTGTGCGTATTCTGGAAACCGGTGATACAAAGCGTAGCCTGCCTAGGAAAGAGTTGGCGTTTGCGAGATGCTGCTACTGGTGCCGCCGCTGCTGTTCTTGCGGCGGGAGTCCATACATCTACCCAGTGGGCTGTCACAGTCATATAGTCCTGACCCTGCCCTGCTCCACTTGTCCACATGTCCGTGGTTAAGTGGACATTGGGTACAACTGCATTTTTTAGGACACTGGTGAGTCTTTTTCTGACGTCCGTGTACATTCTCGGTATCGCCTGCCTAGAGAAGTGGAACCTAGATGGTATTTGGTAACGGGGGCACACTAACTCAAGAAATTGTCTAGTTCCCTGTGAACTAACGGCGGATACCGGACGCACGTCTAACACCAACATAGTTGTCAAGGCCTCAGTTATCCGCTTTGCAACAGGATGACTGCTGTGATATTTCATCTTCCTCGCAAAGGACTGTTGGACAGTCAATTGCTTGGTGGAAGTAGTAAAAGTGGGCTTACGACTTCCCCTCTGGGATGACCATCGACTCCCAGCAGCAACAACAGCAGCGCCAGCAGCAGTAGGCGTTACACGCAAGGATGCATCGGAGGAATCCCAGGCAGGAGAGGACTCGTCAGAATTGCCAGTGACATGGCCTGCAGGACTATTGGCATTCCTGGGGAAGGAGGAAATTGACACTGAGGGAGTTGGTGGGGTGGTTTGCGTGAGCTTGGTTACAAGAGGAAGGGATTTACTGGTCAGTGGACTGCTTCCGCTGTCGCCCAAAGTTTTTGAACTTGTCACTGACTTATTATGAATGCGCTGCAGGCGACGTATAAGGGAGGATGTGGATGTTCCGAGGTGGTTAACGTCCTTTCCCCTACTTATTACAGCTTGACAAAGGCAACACACGGCTTGACAAATGTTGTCCGCATTTCTGTTGAAATACTTCCACACCGAAGAGCTGATTTTTTTTGTATTTTCACCAGGCATGTCAATGGCCATATTCCTCCCACGGACAACAGGTGTCTCCCCTGGTGCCTGACTTAAACAAACCACCTCACCATCAGAATCCTCCTTGTCAATTTCCTCCCCAGCGCCAGCAACACCCATATCCTCCTCATCCTGGTGTACTTCAACACTGACATCTTCAATCTGACTATCAGGAACTGGACTGCGGGTGCTCCTTCCAGCACTTGCAGGGGGCGTGCAAATGGTGGAAGGCGCATGCTCTTCACGTCCAGTGTTGGGAAGATCAGGCATCGCAACCGACACAATTGGACTCTCCTTGTGGATTTGGGATTTCGAAGAACGCACAGTTCTTTGCGGTGCTTTTGCCAGCTTGAGTCTTTTCATTTTTCTAGCGAGAGGCTGAGTGCTTCCATCCTCATGTGAAGCTGGACCACTAGCCATGAACATAGGCCAGGGCCTCAGCCGTTCCTTGCCACTCCGTGTGGTAAATGGCATATTGGCAAGTTTACGCTTCTCCTCCGACAATTTTATTTTAGATTTTTGAGTCCTTTTTTTACTGATATTTGGTGTTTTGGATTTTACATGCTCTGTACTATGACATTGGGCATCGGCCTTGGCAGACGACGTTGCTGGCATTTCATCGTCTCGGCCATGACTAGTGGCAGCAGCTTCAGCACGAGGTGGAAGTCGATCTTGATATTTCCCTAATTTTGGAACCTCAACATTTTTGTTCTCCATATTTTAATAGGCACAACTAAAAGGCACCTCAGGTAAACAATGGAGATGGATGGATACTAGTATACTTATGGATGGACGAGCGACTGCCGACACAGAGGTAGCTACAGCCGTGGACTACCGTACTGTGTCTGCTGCTAATATAGACTGGATGATAATGAGATAAAATTAAAATATATATATATATATATCACACTAGTACTGCAGCCGGACAGGTATATATATTATGTAATGACGGACCTGCTGGACACTGTCTGTCAGACTCAGCACTGCAGACTCCTAAAGTAAGCTACTAGTATCAAGAAGATAGAAAAAAAAAACCCCACAGGTAGGTGGTATACAATTATGGATGGACGAGCGACTGCCGACACAGAGGTAGCTACAGCCGTGGACTACCGTACTGTGTCTGCTGCTAATATAGACTGGATGATAATGAGATAAAATTAAAATATATATATATATATCACACTAGTACTGCAGCCGGACAGGTATATATTATGTAATGACGGACCTGCTGGACACTGTCTGTCAGACTCAGCACTGCAGACTCCTAAAGTAAGCTACTAGTATCAAGAAGATAGAAAAAAAAAAAAAACCACGGGTAGGTGGTATACAATTATGGATGGACGAGCGACTGCCGACACAGAGGTAGCTACAGCCGTGGACTACCGTACTGTGTCTGCTGCTAATATAGACTGGATGATAATGAGATAAAATTAAAATATATATATATATATCACACTAGTACTGCAGCCGGACAGGTATATATTATGTAATGACGGACCTGCTGGACACTGTCTGCAGAATGCCTTTATAAAAACACCACACGACGAGTGTTTAACTTTTTCAGGCAGACAATCACAATATACTGGTGGTCAGCAGACAATCACAATACTGGTGGTCAGTGGTCACTGGTCAGTCACACTGGCAGTGGCACTCTGGCAGCAAAAGTGTGCACTGTACTTAAGTGCAGTCAGATAATGATATACAGTATATGATGCAGCACACTGGGCTGAGCACAGATATGGTATGTGTGACTGTGTCACACTGTGTATCGTTTTTTTTCAGGCAGAGAACGGATTAATTAAACTGGTGGCACTGGTCACTGGTCACACTATCAGCAAGTAGTACTCCTCCTATATGCTCCCCAAAATTTGTGTCTCTCTCTAGTACTCTAGTCACTCTAAACGGAGAGGACGCCAGCCACGTCCTCTCCCTATCAATCTCAATGCGCGTGTGAAAATGGCGGCGACGCGCGGCTCCTTATATAGAATCCGAGCCTCGCGAGAATCCGACAGCGGGATGATGACGTTCGGGCGCGCTCGGGTTAACCGAGCAAGGCGGGAAGATCCGAGTCGCTCGGCCCCGTGTAAAAAAAACTGAAGTTTGGGCCGGTTCGGATTCCGAGGAACCGAACCCGCTCATCTCTACATATTAGGCGTGTGGAGCTGGAGCAGGGAGCAGCTGCTGGAAGGCTGATATCTCTGGTTCTCGGCATAGTAGAGACAAGCTGCTAGTGTCCACCAAAAGGGGAGAGTCCCAGGTTTTGGAGTATACCCTCAGAAAACATCTAAGTCAGACAGAACCCGAGATATCTGGCTGGAAAGAGCAATTAACAGGCTTGGATAGGGACCACTGCTTTCAAGTGAGATATCTCCGGTTCCCCTGGGCCGATTTTCAAAAATCTGGTACCCCTGGAAAGAGGGGATTCTCAGCTATCATCCTAGAACCCTTATACTCCTGGGGACCTTGGGCAAGAGCCCATACGAAAAGATGGCCCTGGTGGGAGGGCAGTTTGCTTGACTGCAGACATCTCAAGTTCCTGAAAATATATTTCTTACCTTTGAATGAGATAAAAAAAAAAAAAAAAAATAGAGAGTCCCAACTTTAAGAAGCTTTTGGGGACTTGGGGAATAGAGTTCAGGAACCAGAGCAATCCACCAATGAAAATCTAAAACTGCATATTAGGCATGTGGAGCTGGAGCAGGGACCAGCTGCTGGAAGGCTGATATCTCTGATTCTGGGCATAGTAGAGACAAGCTGCTAGTGTCCACCAAAAGGGGAGAGTCCCAGGTTTTGGATTATACCCTCAGACAGAACCCGAGATATCTGGCTGGGAAGAGCAATTAACAGGCTTGGATGGGGACCACTGCTTTCAAGATGGATATCTCCGGTTCCCCAGGACAGATTTTCAAAAATTTGGTACCCCTGGAAAGAGGGGACCGTCAGCTATCATCTTAGGACCCTTATACTCCTGGGGCCCTTGGGAAAGAGCCAATTGAGCCCATACGAAAAGACGGCCCTGGACAGATGTAACCTGTGTAAAGAGTTAGGTGTGGGAGGGGTGTTTCCTAGCTCAGAGCTACATCGCAGTGTGAGAATAAAGCTGCCCAGCATGTGTGGGCTACATGCAGAAGCAGCCAGTAACTGAGCACCTGGGTTACGCCAAATGATAATAAGGGGTGTGACTTGGCGTGACGCTATTTCCAGTCTGTAGACCAGGAGATAGTTTGTATGCGTCGCCGGAGAGACCCGTTTATTCTATAATACATGCGGTGGTCTTACCGCTGATAACAGTACGCATGTGTTTAATCAGTGTCCGATTATGTTTGCTGCAAATAAAATGTTACTCTTTAATGCACTATTTGGCGCCCCTGCTTCTATTCGTTTTTTTCATATATATTTATAATCCCGGCAAAAAAAATAAGTGTGAAATAGTTCTCAGCGTCCTGTACAATTCCTAGCAGCTAGATAGCGTGTGATAGGCAGATAGGCAGAATGAATGTAAGTGGAATATATTGTGACTTTGTTTCCAATATACTCTTTCACTTTAAGTGTGGGATTGTATTAAACAACACTGCCGCTAATCTCATATGTACTAACAGATGCGATTAACATCACAATGTGGTGACGGAGACCCCACGCAATACCTGTGAGAAGGTGTGCGGGGGTCTCAGTCACCTCCCAGGCCGGCATACTGGCAGCAGTCAGTCCCGGGCTCCTCCTCCTCCTCCCTGCAGGCGGAAGGACCTCTGGCTGTGTTGCTAGGGGGAGGAGGAGTTCGGGCTCCGGAACCAGGGCTGCCTGCACACAGGTATGCCGGCGGAAGGGGGGGGGGGGGGGGGTTAGCGTGAGGCGGATACCCTCAGTGGCGAAAACCCAGCGGCCGGGGGTTAGTACATATGAAAATACAGTAAAATCCGATGCTTCTTTTCAACCTCACTAACTACGTAACTATACTATAACCCACAAAGACGGGGGTTTTACAGCTTTTTCCCTTTAGTACATCCCACCCTAGAAGTCCTTGAATGTTGTACCTTTTCTCTGTATACGTATAATGGGGCATTCACCCCAGCCCACTGAGTGGCCGCCTGCATCTCCCCTCTGAGAGGTGGTGGTGGGGATTGCAGGTTAGCGGGTGCTAGGCCAAAGCTTTGCTGGGGCGTACTGAGACCTTGCACCGGCCTTGCATGTATGTGGAAAGCTGGTGCAGACACAGGAGAGAGTTATTAACAGGGTGCCAGTTTCTTCTGAACATTGTCAAAGTCAGAAAAAATATCTCTATGCACACTACCATATTTGCACCTCACACAGGTCCGTGTTGCGCATGCGTACGCTCTCCCGTACGTGCGCATACTCACAGTCGCGGGCACCCGCAGGCGCATGGTATGCGTATTTACGGTAGAGTTTATGCGATCGTAGCGTGCGACTCAATCATTACATATTTTCACTAATAATGTATTTTGTAGATCATGGTCCCTTTGATAGATTCTGAAAGTTTGGTTAATATAGAATGTTTATGAACAGAGGAATCCCTCTTTGTTTGATACGAAGGGTCAGACAGGAGTAATACAGTGGTGTTTAGTATCCATCGGAAGAATATTTAATTAGAAATATTCCGGTGTTGGTTTGAAGCAGATCAATCGCTCGTGCGAATAGTTATGGACATAAGAAGTTTATGAACATTTACTTTATTTGCACTTTATTACCCATGCGGCGGGAAACCCAGTTTCCCTCCCACCTGAGCAGTTGGAAATAGTCACAGCCCACCTGTATGAATCAACCTATGACCTTTTGTTATAATGCGAAGCCGAATTCCTGTGTCCAATGAACAATGAGATTGTAGGGACCATTGAATTGTATTGTGTGTGGGGCATAAATAGGCAGGCCGACCGTATCCAGTTCTCTCTCTTCAACGGTTCTCATTGCTGATAATCGGGAGCTGGATATCGAGGCGCATGCGATCGTTCCCCTTGTGCGTAAGTTTTCTCCGTAATCATATTGTCTTACTGTGAGCCATCTCTCTCTCTCTCTCTCTACTCTTTCTCTCGTATTTTCCTTTAATTGTATTGTATTGTATTTCCTGTGTAGTTCATCTGGTTAGTTGGTTTATGTTATATTGTAGTGTATGCTTTGTACTGTGATTCTTTTTGCAAGTATAATAGTCATAATACATATAATAGGTTTCGGACCCTAAGCCCAGGTATCTGTGTATTCTTTATAGTGTTAAGTATTCTCTGAGCGTCGGTGACGCTCAAGCAGCTTTGTAGTTAATCAGGTTACACCAGGTTGCACTTACACTCTGTCTCTACACTAAGGTATACTGTGTATCTCACTGTTAAAGGTATAGATATAAAGGTTTAACGTTGTGAGCGTCTGCATCGCTGGTGATCTCCTCGTGGTCCCGAGCGTCCGCTACGCTATAGCGAATCATTATGTTAGTCGGCAGCCAATAGCGTGCCTGCCTGTGATCACTGGGCCGTAAGCGAACGTGACGCTTGAGCGTCTCGACTACGGCTGAGCGATCGCTACGCAACTTGCGTACCCTTACGGTACTTCTTACGTAGATAGCGTACAGTGTTCTTAGACCTCTTAAAGTGATTTATATACGATAAATATTCAGCTTTATCAATTGGCGGCTCGCCCGTCCTTCACATATCTGCACTAGGTAGATCAGCAGACATTATCCCTCAGCAAAGGGCGGGAGGTTCTATCCCTCGTAGTGCTGACAGGATAAGCGTCTGCTTCGCTTAGGTAAAGAGTGCTGAAGGAATCCGGGAACCGGAGGTAAGAACAAAACGCTAGTGTCTTTTAAAAAAAACTGTTTATTTTTCTGTCTTGCGTACACACGCACGCACACATATATATATCTGCATTTCTTTTTCTTTTTCATTTTCGTATATCACTCTCCTGTCTGCCAGTTTTATAGTTGATAGAAGTGCTAAAAAAAGATTTGCCGTTATTTCATAGTTTAAGAGTAAAGGTAATATAGTTAAAAGATAGACAAACACACAGTTTCGCCTGGGAGATAAGGCGAAGTCAGTGTGTTTGTGTGGTAGATGATCAAGGATCATCTACATTGATAAAAGTATAAATTTGTGTTACGGTGGATCTTTGCTTTGCGTATACGTGTCTCTAACAAAGACTTGCGTACGCAATCCAAAGGCCGACGCACGCAGCGTACGTTACGCAACGGAGCGTCCGGTTACGCCCACGTAGCTCAAGTCACGATAAGTTGATTTTTAACGCAAAGCGATAAATAACGCGAGGCGAGAAATAACACAAGTCTATTTTTGGGTGTCCGAAATTTTAATTAACAGATCCTGCTCCTAATTGGTAACACACCTGATCTGAAGAAAAATTTCTGCGCAGAAATAGAAATAGAAACAAAAGTGTACATGTGATGAGTGAGTGTTTTTACAATTTTTAAAGGTTGAACCACAAGAAAAGTCGAGTACTCGCGAGGTACATGCGTGTAAGTGACGTGCACGGTGGCTAGGGAGGCATCTCTGGTTAAATATACAATTTTGAGCATTAGAGTATAGCAGACCAGGAGGTCATACTGTAACAAGACCAGGAGGTCATACTGTAACAAGACCAGGAGGTCATAACAGACCAGGAGGTCCAGGTACAGCCGACAAGGAAGTCCGCTATACAGTTCACAGGCACAACACCGAAAAGGGTTGGTGCAACACCCATATAGGCCATATAAGCTCTGGCTGAAGGAATTCACAGTCGTAAGTTTCGATTCCATTGGTCTTTCCATACATAAGCTTAGTTGTTTGTGTACTGAACGACTGGACCGCACGTAAGTGTGTGCAGTAGTTAGTAATCTGACCTAATACCATTAGAGTAAAGGGGTCACAAACGCTATCTGTACACTCTAACGTGATTTGTGTAATTTTTTTTATTTTAAGGGAAGTTCGCTGCTCACTCAGGAACTATCCAGCAACCAATAGTTACTGGAAAGAGTAAGTGTTCTTCGGATAACCCTCGCAGGTTCCAGTAAATAGAGGTTCAGGTCGCAGGGGCCCTAGGTCGAGTACGCCAGCACCATATCGGTGTGATCAGGTCGTATTGGTCGGCGTGGGCGAGTGAGTGGGGTACTCGGTAAACCGCCACCGTCAGCCTATTGTTGGCATTTGGTTTTGCGTAAAGGGTTGGCTAAATAAAGCAACACTTTCGAACTATGGGGGCCACTTGTTCAGGTAGGGGGCGATCAACCTCGGTTCGGGTTGATTCAGTGGTCCGACCAATTGGGTCGGCCAGGTATATAATGTGTGAGAAATATGGAAGTCACACAGAAACTTTATGTGATGAATGGGAGAGAATGACTGTACATGACGGGGAGAAATTCCCAAGAGTAGGGAGCTTCAGCTCAGAAGTGTTACAAAATTTAAGGAGGAGGATATGTCTCATAAAATCAACAAAGAGACGAATCCAGCATTATGATTATTTACAGTTGTGGCAACAGGAAGGTGAGATACAGAGAGGTTTGGCTCAGGCGGCGGGATCTGGCTCTAACAGAAAACTGATTGCCACGGCCCCGCTGCCACCATATATATCAGGAGAGAAGTTGATTGCGGAGAAAGACGCACTAAGGTGTAACACAAAATCACTTAGTAACTGTGTAAATGTTAATGATAATGTTAACCCATTAACCCATGCAAGTATTAACCCGTGCAAGTTGTACCCTGTTTTGAACTTTCCTCAGGAGTGTGATCAAGAGGACGAATCGGCAACGATTTCAGCGCTCTCTCTAGCAGCCACCATAGCAGAGACCACAGTAGGCACAGCTCCACCCACGAGATTAGTAAAGGCCCCTAGCGGAGGGATAGGTGAGGTCGTATCAACTGGTAAGTACGGCACCATGCATTATGCTGAAACTATTTCACCACAGCCTGTAGAATCTACACAGAATGAGGTTGTTAGAATTACACCTGTCAGAGTAATAGCAGTGCCAAATGGGAAAACAGACGCATCAGGAGCCACTCCCATTAGGAACATTGCCATGTACACTCCATTTTCCCGAATGGAATTAAGGACCATAGTGTCTGAATTTCCTGACCCTAGAAAAGACTTAGTTGCCAGTCAAAAATACATCAGAGACTTAGGTAACACTGCAGAGCCCAACAATAAAGACTGGCAGATATTGCTGAGAGCATGTTTACCCTCAAATGTCGACGCAACTCAATTTTTAGCTGATTGCGGACTAGATCATGATGTACCTCTTACAGATGTGTACAACCAAGATAATGTGAAAAGAATAAACTTGCAGCTAAAAGAGTATTTCCCAGCAGTAGCTAAATAGAATAAGATATTCTCCATTAAACAGAAGGAGTCAGAGACAGCTGCAGAGTATTTTCACAGAGCATTATTAGAAATGGCAAAATACACAGGCATAGAGGACATTAAAACAGACACAAACCATCGGGAAGTAGCAGTATCGGTACTGATGGATGGTTTAAAAGAGTCATTGAAGACTAGGGTACAGACCACACAACCATGTTGGCGAGGTCTGTCTGTGGCTACTTTGAGAGAGGCTGCTATTGATCACGACAGAAACATCACCAGACACAGGGAACAACAAGGTGACAAATTAATGTCAGTAAGTATACAGGCTCTGACCACAAGCCAGCCTTTGTTTGTATCACCAAATCCTGTGGGTAAGGCAAGTATGGTTACTTGTTATTCTTGTCACAAACAGGGACACATGGCACGAGATTGTAGAGTAAAGAATCCACGAAACTCATACCAAACCCCTAGACAACGACACGACACACGACATTGGGAGCAAGGTCCGCAGAAACGGAGCTATGAGCCACATACAGGGGAAACAAAAAGATATCCCCCAAACAGAGACTGGCATGCCTCTGGTAGTTCCCAACTATCTCCCTCACAAGTAGTTGCTGCCAGCGGGATTCAGGGAGGTCACCATACCCAATAGGGGTGTGGCCATACCTGTAATCTGCAGCCAGTAAAATTAATTGCCAATCTTGGAAGTGAACCCGAGATCGCAATTAATGTAGCTGGTAAAACTTTAAACTTTCTTGTAGACACAGGGGCGGCCAAGTCAGTGATAAATTCGACAGTGGGCATGAGAACCACTGGTAGGACAATTCCAGCCATGGGAGTAACAGGAGTAGTCCAGCACTACCCTGTTAGCAAACCAGCCGAGATTACAATAGGGCCTTTGCATACCAAGCATTCCTTTTTGCTGGCTGCATCGGCACCAACCAATCTCCTGGGAAGAGACTTACTGTGTAAAATGGGGTGCGTCATTTATTGTACTCCTGAAGGTGTATTCTTGGACATACCTGAGAAACACGCTCAGGAAGTGCGAGACATGTTAGACTCCCCATCAAAATTAATGTCACATACCATTATGACAAATAGGAATCCATCCCAAATAGAAGAGATGACATCTCAGATACCAGAGTCACTTTGGACAAAAGACGGACAAGACACTGGATTAATGGCAAACGTAGCTCCAGTAGTTGTACAAGTAAAAGATGGTAGGATAGCTCCAAAAATCCCACAGTACCCTCTGAAGCCAGAGGTGGAGTTAGGAGTTTACCCAGTAATAGAGCGCTTGCTACAACAGGGCATTCTGGTAAGAACGTCCAGCACTGCCAATAGTCCCATCTTCCCTGTTAAAAAGAGTGGGGGGAGGGGTTACAGACTAGTGCAGGATCTAAGGGGGATTAACAAAATAGTTGAGAGTCAGTTCCCCCTAGTGCCAAATCCAGCTGTCATCCTAATGCAAATCCCTCCCACTGCCAAATTTTTCACTGTTATTGACCTCTGCTCCGCTTTCTTTTCGGTACCTCTGCACCCTGACAGCCAATATTTGTTTGCATTCACATACAGAGGAGTCCAATACACGTGGACTCGATTACCCCAAGGTTTCATAGATAGTCCAAGTATATTTTCTCAGGCTTTGCATGATTGTTTACAGTCTTTCCAACCAGACAGTGGATCAGTATTGATACAGTATGTGGACGATTTATTACTGTGTTCAGATTCACTGGAAGCATCTCTGAAGGATACGAAACAGCTCCTGTTTCATCTTTCAGACACAGGACACAAGGTGTCCAAAGACAAGTTACAATTATGCCAAACTAAGGTAAAATATTTGGGACACTGTCTAACACAAGGACTGAGACACCTGACCACTGATAGAATCCAAGCAATTAGAGACATGACTCTGCCACAAACCCAGCAACAGATCAGAACGTTTTTAGGAATGTGTGGGTATTGCCGTAATTGGATCCCAGGGTTTTCCATTTTGGCGTTACCTTTGCAGGAAATGGTCTCCTCAAACAAACCTGATAGGATTTCGCATACAGACGAGTCCGAAACAGCATTTGAGAGACTCAAACAGTGCCTAACGCAGGCACCAGCACTAGGTATGCCAGACTATGGGAAACCCTTTGAACTATACGGAACAGAAAGTGCTGGTTGCGCGGCAGGTGTACTAACCCAAAAACACGGTGATGCCAGCAGGCCAGTTGCATACTACAGCGCTCAGCTAGACACGGTAGCGCGATCCCTCCCCACATGCTTGCGAAGCGTTGCTGCGATAGCATTGCTAGTGACAAAAAGCGAAGATGTCGTGCTAGGCCACAACCTCACAATCCATACGCCACATGCAGTATCAGCCTTATTGAATTCTGCCCAAACCAGACACGTCTCATCAGCGAGGTTTACAAGATGGGAATTGGCACTAATGACCCCCGTAAACATCACCATAAGGAGATGCAGTGCATTAAATCCTGCAACGTATCTCCCAGGTGTGCCTGGTCAGGCACAAAGGGTGGAAGGTGAGAGTGATGGGGAAGGAGGATTTAATACAAAGGAAGATACACATGATTGTATGGAATATTTGATCCAAAATTTTACCGCAAGGCCTGACATCAGTGACAACCCACTGGAAGATGCAGAACTCACGTTCTACACGGACGGTAGTTGCCATAGACAGTCAGACTCGGGAGACTTGTGTACTGGATACGCAGTCGTAGATGACCAAGACACCATAGAAGCGGAACCGCTAGGCCCACCTCACTCAGCCCAGGTTGCTGAACTGGTCGCCCTAACCAGAGCATGTGAATTGGCTAAGGGTAAGTCAGCCAATATCTACACCGATTCTAGATACGCATTCGGGGTAGTCCATGATTTCGGAGCCCTATGGCGCCTCAGAAATTTCATGACGGCCGCTGGTACACCGGTAGCGCATGCAGCTCACATAAAAAGGCTTCTAACAGCGATACAGGAACCCGACAGAGTGGCTGTTATCAAATGTAAAGCACACACATATAGCCAAGACCCGGTATCACTTGGTAACAGCCGAGCAGACGAAGCTGCTAAGTTAGCAGCTGCTACCCCCATACAGACAGACACCACACAATTAATGGTATTTAATACCATTAACACACAGAAGTTGTGTGAAATGCAAAATTTGTGTTCCACACAGGAAAAGGCAGTCTGGAAGGCAAAGGGATGTGGCCAGGAGTCTTCAGGACTCTGGACGGATGGACATGGTAAACCAGTGGCCCCCAGAGCATATCTTCCATGTCTGGCTGAAGCAGCTCACGGGCTGACTCATCTAGGCAAGGAAGGGATGTGCAAATTGGTAAGAGCCTATTGGTGCGCCCCAGGATTCTCCTCTCATGCGAGTAAAAGAGCAATGTCATGCCTTACCTGTTTGAGAAAGAATATTGGAAAGGCAATACCTACAGAACCATCCCATATCCCACCTGCCGGCGGCCCTTTCCAGGTAATACAAATTGACTTTATACAATTACCCCCTTGTCGGAATTTGAAATATGTACTTGTTTGTATAGATGTTTTCTCAAATTGGGTCGAAGCATTTCCTGCGGCTACAAATACCGCTATGTTTACTGCTAAGAAAATTGTGCAGGAATTTGTATGTAGATATGGTATCCCTAGAATAATCGAAAGTGATAGGGGTACCCATTTTACAGGTGATGTCTTTCAAGGAATGTGTAAGTTGATGGGAATTGATAGCAAGCTGCACACTCCGTACCGTCCACAGGCGAGTGCGAAGGTCGAAAGAGTGAACAGCACTATTAAAAATAAATTGAGTAAAGTGATGGCAGAGACAGGATTGACATGGCCAGAAGCTTTACCCATTGTATTGTACAGTATCAGAACCACTCCCAGGTCCCCTCTTAATCTGTCTCCCTTTGAAATCTTGTTTGGTCGACAACCGCATGCCATGATTAACCCTCAGGATGATTTGAAATGTAACAATGAAGTGACTGTAAAGTACTTGATTAACATGAGTAAACAGTTAAGGAATCAAAATGATAGTCTGAAGTTGGTGATTCCTGATCTACCTGATAGTAATTGTCATGACATTGAACCTGGGGATTATGTAATGATACGGAATTTTCTACGCTCAGGTTGCCTTATTGACAGATGGGAAGGACCATACCAGGTCTTATTGACTAGCACTACGGCATTGAAGGTTGCTGAGAGAGAGACTTGGGTCCATTCATCCCACTGCAAGAAGGTTGCTGATCCAGAGAAGTCCCGTGATAAGGAACAGACGGTAGAGGTTGTATCACTGGAGTGTCTGTTCCAGGAGGACTGAGGCGGCACCTGAGCCTTGAAGACCGAGAGCTGTTGTCGACTCCCCACTCCCTTTTATTATTTTCCTCCACTTCCCATCCCCTCTCCCTCAAATTTCTTTTTCCTCCTTCTCATTCTTCTCCATTTCCTCCTATAAGATGGACTTGCCCCAAGAGACTGTGATCCGGATTTTCCTGTTGACCATGATGTTGACCAGAGCAGTCTGTTCCGGCGAGAGTACCATGGAGGTCGATAGAGGTTCTGGAATGGGTTCTGATGATAAAGATGGAGGCGTAGTTTTCCAAGATCAACCTAACCAACAAGCAAAGGCGAGTATCAGAAAACGATCCGATAGCATTGACCATAGAAGAAATTGTGACGGATTGTTAGCTGAAGAAAACTGTATCTGTAGGCTCTGTAACAATGTCATTGAAGATGGGTGCATTAAGAAATGCCAATCCAGTTTTAATATCCATATGGACCGGCATCCATTGAGTGACTATCACTCCTTAGTGGGTAATGTGTTAAACAAAACAGATTGTTGGGTATGCTCTCAAGTACCTCAAGGTCATAGCAAATCAGGGCTAGTGCCATTTCCTTTAACGATAGGGGAGGTACTTGAGCTAAAGGGTGGGAGACCGGTGGACAGGAGGTTTAATATCTCCAGCCCTCCTAGTTTGAAGCTCCACCAATACCATGTGGATAGGTCCCTATTATGTTTCAACATCTCCAATCCCAGAAAGCCGGGAAATTGGGAAGTGTCATGGAGTAACCACACCATGACCTTTTCGCATAGAGCAGATAGAATGCCTACAGATACAGAGCTTGTACGCCACATAGCCAGTAGAGGAAAATCTTTCCGGTATAGGTACACCTTAGGAAATAGGATTACGAGAGTTGGAGAAGTATCACCAGGATACTGTGCACATATCGTACAACCTGATACGTGTATTAAGCAGATGGAAGAATTAGGGTTAGGAGATTTCACCTGGAAGGTGTGTAATATGGTTATGTCCTTCTCTGTCCCATATGTTCTCCCCGATGATGCATATTTCATATGCGGGAGAAAGGCGTACAAGTGGCTTGCCCCAAACTCTGAAGGATTGTGTTATATTGGAAAAGTATTGCCTGAAGTGATGACTGTAACACATGACAAAATGAAAGACATACATCGTGGTGCCCAAGCTCCTTATACTCACACCCACTACGAGCACATTGTTAAAAGACACCTGATAGAGAAGACAGAGCATCCGGCCTCTGATCTGATAAGTGAATCCGCCGGGATTCAATTCTTAATCGCGTTAGATTTCACCCGCACCGCTAGAGGAGTGCTAAATTATAAATACATATCGGCGCTCGCAAATTTGTTAGATAATATCACTGAAATGTATGATGACACGTTTAGATATACTGGAAGGGAACTTCAAGCTTATAAAACAGAACTGGTGCAGCATAGAATGGTTCTTAATTACCTCACAGCAGTGACAGGCGGATATTGTGTTACATTGGCAACACAGTACGGCGTGAAGTGTTGCACGTATATCACGAATAGCACCGAGGATCCGGTCGAGGTCATAGACCAAAAGATGGACGATATTCTCCAATTGAAGTGGGAATTTCGCCGAAAACACAATCTCACTCTTGCTGCTGTAGGTAATGAGCTGACTGGTTGGGTGTCATGGTTGAACCCGCGAAATTGGTTCTCCGGTTTGGGAGACTGGGCTCAAGGAGTCATAATGGATGTTGGGAAGTTTCTCCTATGTATCTTAGGTGTTATCATAACGATCGGTTTGATATTTAGATGCGGTCAGGCTTTAATGAGGTGCAATCGTCGTACTAAGGTAATGAGTTTGAGGAGTGAGGAAACTGTAATTAACCTGGATTTGATTTATGACCCAATGATAGAAACAATGATGTGATGAAAATGCGATTTCTACGGTCCGTTTCTTTCACCTGTTTTTCTGGTTTTTCTCCAAGATAAAAAGACCCACTTGGACGAGGAAGTTGACGAGACGCTATACAGACAACGGATAGACCAAAGAAGAAGTTTTGACCACTTGAGATATGGACACTTGATGAACTTTGCCATGGATCCCCAGTTTCCCTAGAATTCTTAAACTTACGCTAGCCCAACATTTTTTGTAAATCTAATGGCATTGACAAAGCTTTTTGCTCACACCTAATGGGCAACACAGCGCAAAGAAGACGACTTTCAACTGATACCGAACAAAACTTCAACCGACAGATGTACATTAACCTGACATAGAATACCACCGCATTTACCGTAATTATGTCTTTTCTTCATTTCTACAACCCTCAGGTAATGACACACATAGTATAGGGAATACAGGCACAGATATCAGCAATCACATATTCCCCCATTCATGTATCATCAACTAAAATGTGCTCCCCATTTTGTTCAAAATCCGAAAAGAGCTCAGTAAAGTTTGACAGCCCATCCACAGACCCGTACCACGGGATAAGAAGGAAGTCAAATGTATACTTCGCAATACCTCGAAGCTTGATTTACAACACGTACGGCACGATGATACATGACCCCCCAAACATGGACTCATACACACATGCTTCTGCTATCTCACTAGGTCATACCCTCTTCCCACCTACTCCTCTCTCCTCCCTTACCCAACCATGGAAATGAATTAACCCCTGACATATATTTTTCTCCTTTTGAAATGTTTTAGAAGGTGGCAGTTATTATTGACTGCCAAAGGGTGGACTGTCAAAGTCAGAAAAAATATCTCTATGCACACTACCATATTTGCACCTCACACAGGTCCGTGTTGCGCATGCGTACGCTCTCCCGTACGTGCGCATACTCACAGTCGCGGGCACCCGCAGGCGCATGGTATGCGTATTTACGGTAGAGTTTATGCGATCGTAGCGTGCGACTCAATCATTACATATTTTCACTAATAATGTATTTTGTAGATCATGGTCCCTTTGATAGATTCTGAAAGTTTGGTTAATATAGAATGTTTATGAACAGAGGAATCCCTCTTTGTTTGATACGAAGGGTCAGACAGGAGTAATACAGTGGTGTTTAGTATCCATCGGAAGAATATTTAATTAGAAATATTCCGGTGTTGGTTTGAAGCAGATCAATCGCTCGTGCGAATAGTTATGGACATAAGAAGTTTATGAACATTTACTTTATTTGCACTTTATTACCCATGCGGCGGGAAACCCAGTTTCCCTCCCACCTGAGCAGTTGGAAATAGTCACAGCCCACCTGTATGAATCAACCTATGACCTTTTGTTATAATGCGAAGCCGAATTCCTGTGTCCAATGAACAATGAGATTGTAGGGACCATTGAATTGTATTGTGTGTGGGGCATAAATAGGCAGGCCGACCGTATCCAGTTCTCTCTCTTCAACGGTTCTCATTGCTGATAATCGGGAGCTGGATATCGAGGCGCATGCGATCGTTCCCCTTGTGCGTAAGTTTTCTCCGTAATCATATTGTCTTACTGTGAGCCATCTCTCTCTCTCTCTCTCTACTCTTTCTCTCGTATTTTCCTTTAATTGTATTGTATTGTATTTCCTGTGTAGTTCATCTGGTTAGTTGGTTTATGTTATATTGTAGTGTATGCTTTGTACTGTGATTCTTTTTGCAAGTATAATAGTCATAATACATATAATAGGTTTCGGACCCTAAGCCCAGGTATCTGTGTATTCTTTATAGTGTTAAGTATTCTCTGAGCGTCGGTGACGCTCAAGCAGCTTTGTAGTTAATCAGGTTACACCAGGTTGCACTTACACTTTGTCTCTACACTAAGGTATACTGTGTATCTCACTGTTAAAGGTATAGATATAAAGGTTTAACGTTGTGAGCGTCTGCATCGCTGGTGATCTCCTCGTGGTCCCGAGCGTCCGCTACGCTATAGCGAATCATTATGTTAGTCGGCAGCCAATAGCGTGCCTGCCTGTGATCACTGGGCCGTAAGCGAACGTGACGCTTGAGCGTCTCGACTACGGCTGAGCGATCGCTACGCAACTTGCGTACCCTTACGGTACTTCTTACGTAGATAGCGTACAGTGTTCTTAGACCTCTTAAAGTGGTTTATATACGATAAATATTTAGCTTTATCAACATGTATGCGGAAAGATGGTGCCACCGGCACCGGCTACATGTACACCCCCCCCCCCATGCAAATCTTGCATTTGCCCCATTTGCTTGATTTCTGCAACTGACCAGCGGCTGCTGCTGATGCTCCTATGTCAGGATATGTGTCCCTGATTGTACCACTTCCCAGTAACCCAATGCACTCTTTACAGATGGTTATCAATGGAAACAGTGGAGTTTCTATCATGGGTGCAGTGTATGCGGTGCACACTAGCCCCAGGGGGGGCCCACACTGCACCCATGCACTTACCTTTCCGGAGTCCCGCAACAGGTGCTGCAGCCACAGCAAAAGTCACACCAAAAATGTCCGCTACGCGTGCTCAGCATGAAATTTGTCTCCGGACCACGGCGTGCACCATGCCGGAGCCTGCGGTGCCGTGGAGAGGAGAAGGCCCTCCTAGAGTAAGCACAAGGGGGCCCTCCTCTCTTAGAATGCCCCTGTTGGGTAATATGGCCTACTGCCCGGGAATGGTGTAACAGCCATTACTGGGCAGACCACCCAATCTGTAGTCTTCAGTTGCACCCATCTACTATCATTGACCTGATCCATCCTGGACCTGTGTGTTTTGTCTTCCGACACTACAAAGCTTAGCAGGTGTGTCAGAAGCCCGATATCCCGGCCCTGAATCATGTTGCCCCATTACTTTGTATTACCGGCATGAGGAGACATGGGTGAACAACAAATAAAATAATTTCTTCTTTAATGAATGAGCTATTTCATCATATTTCACAGTATCAATACTTAATGTTGGACCATCAATCAAGCAAAACGCTTATTAGGTATTAGTAGGAAGTTCTCCTGTTCCTGCAGCTCCGTGCATGGTGTGTTCTACAGAGCCCGGAACCTGCTACCTGCACGTGTTCCCCATACAGAGTACGACTGGAGTGGGTCTGGGTCTCATTCCCTGGGGATCAACTACAGCTCGGAATGGGCCTCCCCCGTCTTCTGCAGCTCCTGGAGTCTTTCGGGAATGGTTGTCGTCCAGAATTTGTACTTATCCGCTTTCAGCCCTGTAGCAGATGCCTGCTCTAGATTAATCTTCAGATATCCTTCGTCTTGGCCGTATTGAGGCCAGTGGGTGAGGCCCGGCCCATTGGGATTGCTGGAAAAGATCAAATCATCGATTGTTAAATATATACAGTATCAGAAGAGATCATCATCTCACATTCTCAGGGGCGGATATAGGGGTCAGGCTGCCGATGCCCCCCCTCTCCATCGCTGCCCCCTTCTTTTCAGGAGGACAGTCCGGATGCCTCGAGACTATCAAAGCAGTCCCAAACTCACCCCACTACCAGCTCCTGGGCCATAATTTGCTGCCCATTGTCCCACTCCAGTCAGTTGCAAATTAACATATTAAACAAATAAATCATATTGGGGAAAAAAAACAATTTTTTTTTTAAATACAAATAAAAATGAATAACCTGGCCTCATCAGCCTTGACTGCCACCCCTAGGCATGTGCCTCATGTGCCTAGTGGGAAATCCACCACTGCACATTCTAGAACCTCATTGTCAGCCAAACAAATCAGTCCCAAGTCCGTGGCCTCAGATCTTATGCCCAGACAAGTCAGACATCAGGGTGGGTGAGCAGTCAGCAGATATCTTACCCAGTGCGGGCAAAGTTGGCCCAATATTTCATGATGGTCTTACTCAGAGCCTTCTCTTCTTCCTCTGCGGCCCCTAGAGAAACACAATAAGAGGTTAGTCAGGACACAGAACAGATCCCATTAGTGTACTGTATGTAGAATAGGGACAATGGCAGGTGAGGTGTACCCGGGTGACATTCCGGCGAGATGCCACAGACACTAGTAATGGCGGTGAAGCAATGTATATGTAACCCTGGGTAGGGGTGACCGTAACCTGAGAAGTGCCTCCACCCAGCTCTAACTGCGCTAAAAGTGTGTTACTGTGTTATATTGGGGTTCGCTTGGGTAAACCCCAAAGGGTGACAATTGACTCTTTATAGTGTCATTATTTCATACCCATTTACCATTAAACATTATTTATTTTCACACAGTTGTTTCTGTCCACCTGATCGGATCTCCATTAGTGACCAAAAGGGGAACAATCTGAGTGAGTACAATAACTGTATATTACTAATATACCCGGTATACCCGTGCTCTTAGCTGTACCCAGAATTTCATCCATTCATCTTTACATTCCATATTCAGCCGGTACCAGACTCATGACATTTACATACTGTAGAGGCAGCAGTGACCAGCGTATCACAGCATTACTTATTACACACATCAAATAGTGATCCATGCACACATAAGCAGTACGGGATCCGGTCTGAAGATCGACACTGTCTAGGTCAACAATGTTTAGGTCGACCACTATAAAATAGACAGTCACTAGGTCGACAGGGTCTGAATGTCAACAGGGTTCTAGGTCGACAGGTCAAAAGGTCAAACATGTTTTTCACATTTTATTTCTTTTTTTGAACTTTCATACTTGACGATCCATGTGGACTACGATTGGAACGGTAATCAGTGCAGAGCGCAGCAGTAGCGGAGCGAGGCACCTTGCCCGAAGCATGGCGAGTGAAGCGAGCCATGAGAGGGGACACAGTGCACTAATTGGGGTTTCCGGTCACTGTACGGAGAAAACGACACCAAAAAAATACCCATGAAAAACTCATGTTGACCTTTTGAACCGTCGACCTAGAACATGTCGACCTAGAAAACCTGTCGACCTATAGTGGTTGACCTAAACATTGTCGACCTAGACACTGTTGATTTGATATCCACACCAAAGCAGTACATGTCCAACCCCCCTAGCGATATACATGTGTAAGTGATGCGTATGACAAATGGTGCTCCAGCCATTCCGCCCCCAACTGCCACGCATTCAGCTCCCAACTGTCATGTGTTTGAAAGTTGGGAGCCGATTGGCTGGGGCACCATTTATCATACGCAGGGAGTTTTATCACGCCTCAATAAATGGGCCCCCAAATGTTTCAGTCCACTAGCTGGCTGCTCAGTTTTCTGAATACTGGGGGTAACTCAGACTGGATCGCTGCAGCAGCTATGCTATCAGCATCTCACTGGTGCGATCGCCTGTGCCTGATTGACAGGCAGTGGTGGTTGCGGGGCGGGAGGGGGCGTGCCAAGGGCGTTAGAGGGGGGGACAGGGCCTGACATGCGGGCCGCACTAGCACTGTGCTGGGCACCCCCCCCCCCCCCTGCAGGTCAGAGTAAATGATCGTAGATGTGCTAAATTTAGCACATCTACGTTCAACTCGGAATTACCCCCATAGTTACTTCCCATAGAGTGTAAGTTTGCGAGCAGGGCCTTCCTACCTGACTGTTATTACCCAGTTTTGTATTCTCATTGTCTCCAGTTGTAAAGCGCAACAGAATTTACTGCGCTATTTAAGAAACTGTTAATAAATAAATTATCACTGGATTGGGTCCCGAAAGAGTCATTTAGTTTCAGACTTGTATCCAGTCGTTGCTGCAGGTGAACGCCTCGGCTGGTGACAGAGTTGAAGAAGTTTCTCCTCTAGATGGCACTGTCCTCTAATCTATGAATACACCCGAATTAACAGAGTTTCTTCTCTGTCTTTTTACTTAAATCATTTAAGGGTTGAACTAAATGGAATTTGTGATACCTCCTGTATATATGTGATGTTAACCCTTGATGAACTCCTTCCTGTATTAAGCCTGCAGGTAATGTGGCCCCTCAGTACATAAAACGGGTCCCTTTGTTCTGTGTTAGTAGTAAGCAGTGTCTCGCGTTCATGCTGCCCCTTACTAGAGATAGGTTCTTGCAGCCTCGGTGTAAGCCAGGTGTAACTACAGACATCCGACGCCTTCAACAACTAGCTCCTGCCAGGTTTCACCATCTGCCAACGTCATTGGTGGGCAATGAAAACAGCCAAGGCCTGGACCCGTTCTCTGCACTGGCTTTTCGGGGTCAATGTATGAAGCAGTGATAAGAGTAGAAAAGTGTGCCATAGCAACCAATCAGCTTTTAAGTAACCATTTATCAAAGAGCGTTCTATAACATTATACGTAGCAGCCGATTGGTTGACATGGCACACTCCCCCACGCTCATCACTGCTTCGTACATCTACCCAATGCGGCTGGACACTGTCGGTGGGGAGTGCAGTGGTAGCGTCGATGGCTCCTTCAGCTACTCTCAAGGGAACCGCTGCTCCAGAAGCCCGACAGGTGCTGGACTTTCTGCAGCAGGTCCTTCTCTTCCCGGCTTTGTAACTCCTTCCCCGATGTCCTCAGTGCCCACCCCACACCTAGGACTCCTTCCCTTCCCATCCCCCCCAAAGGAACAAGATGCTCCTCCTGGGCGGGACCCACTGGCCATGTGACAGGGACTTGGAGGACTGCCCGCTAGGAGCAGATGCCTGACTGCTGCTCTAGGAGGAGGCAAATCATTGCTCTTTGCTTCACCTTATGAAATAAGCCCCAAATGTGTGATTGTGAGATAAAGACATATATATTTGGGCACTGACACAATTTGCATCATTGTGGCTCTGTACGCCTCCGCAATGGATGCAACACTAGCAACGCAGATGCAACTGAAGTGCAGACTTTTAGATATAACTCAGGGGGATGAACAATAATATTGTATGAAACGTTTAGGAACTGCAGCCATTGTTATACACAGTCCACTGTTGTCACGGGCTCAAGTGTAATGGACAAATTAACATTGTTAATACTTTGTGGAGACTCCTTCGCCGCCAATGACTGCCCAATGTCTGCCTAATGTCTGGTACCCATGGTCATCACCAAATGGCTGATCCACCATCTCTGTACAGCTTCTTAGAGCCGGTCAGTAAAAGACCGCCGACAATGGAACGCTCGTACATACTGCATACAGTTACTGGATTGATGCTGACAGTCATCATTATAGTAATTCTGTTTGATGTGTGTAAGTTAAGTGTCTGTGTTCTTTGCTAATGTGATGACATTATTGCTGTATAGTACTGACTGATGTACCTACCACGTATCCCCATGCCACGTATCCCAACGGCGCACATCCTTAGGCCGCGTATCCCCACGGCGCACATCCCCATGCCTCGTATCCCCACGGCGCACATCCCCATGCCTCGTATCCCCACGGCGCACATCCCCATGCCACATATCCCAGTGGCGCACATCCCCATGCCACATATCCCTATGCCACAACTCCATATGCCACGCATCCCCATGTCATCACATCGCTATAACACTAATCTCTATGCCATGCAAACCAATGCTACAGATCCTTATGCCACATATCCCACGCCCATCCCTATGCAACTATTCCAAATGCCATGTATGCCAATGCCACACATCCTTATATCACCACATCCCTATGCCACGCATCCCTATGCAACTATTCCATATGAAGCACATTCTATGCTGCATTTCCCTATGTGCACCCATTTCTGCTCTCATCTCAGCCACTATGGACATTACCTGTGAACAGCAGATCCCCTGTCAGGAAGGGACCTCCTATCACGAAGAACAGCTCATCTCCATGGTCAGCTTTCACAAAATCTGGTTTGGAATCCTTAAAGAATGATGGACGGCGCTGGAATTCATAGAAGTAGACTGGATTCCCGGCATCTGTTGGCCAATAGGATTATTGCAATGGTAGGGTTACAGTATGAAGAGTGAAAGAGATATAAACCAAAAGCATGGAGGAACGGGTGCATTCAGTAAGCATGGGGGGGGGGAACTGGTGCATTCAGTAAGCATGGGGGGAGGGGAAACGGGTGCATTCAGCAAGCATGGGGGAAACGGGTGCATCCAGTAAGCATGGGGGAAACGGGTGCATCCAGTAAGCATGGGGGAAACGGGTGCATCCAGTAAGCATGGGGGAAACGGGTGCATCCAGTAAGCATGGGGGAAACGGGTGCATCCAGTAAGCATGGGGGAAACGGGTGCAATCAGTAAGCATGGGGGAAACGGGTGCAATCAGTAAGCATGGAGGAACGGGTGCATCCAGTAAGCATGGGGGGGGGACGGGTGCATTCAGTAAGCATGATGGGGGAAACGGGTGCATTCAGTAAGCATGATGGGGGAAACGGGTGCATTCAGTAAGCATGATGGGGGAAACGGGTGCATTCAGTAAGCATGATGGGGAAGCGGGTGCATTCGGTAAGCATGATGGGGAAGCGGGTGCAGGAACAGAAATTGTGCAGTAAAGTGGATGGTCACTGGGGCTATGATGTAACATGTGTGTACGTTACGCACTCAGTAACAAACATGCTTTCCCCAGAGCTGTGTTCGCATAGGAGGGAGCATTTCTGTGCCCCACGCTGCCCCCTGACATGCTTAGGACAGGCCTAGTGCATTGCTACAGCTGGACTTGGCAGGAGAGTTGAGCTGGAAGAGTAGACTGCTCACTCGTGGCTTCCTCTGTAGCTCACAGCTCTCCTGCACTGCACTCTGGAGGAAGCACGCAGGGGAGAGACCATGGCCCATACCCGGCTCTCTCCCAAGTGAGCAGGATTCTGGTGAAGATCATTTGTTTGCTAACTAAACACCCATCAGAGGACCCTGTGACAGGTCCCTCCAAGCTGATTTAAGGGTTTGTTCCCCAACTCCTAGTTCTAGGATGTAGTATGATAAGTCTATACTCAGTGTCCTGCGCTAATGAGTAAGAAGTGGGCGTGGCTTAGTCAGCGACACAACAAAGGAAATGATAATAGAATGAGAATGAATGGATCATTCTATATATGGAAACAGAGATACCGCTAGAAGTCCGCATTAGGGTATTCTCTGCCCTTGGTGGGCCACTTACCTCTGTGATAATTAGCGGCCTTTAGCGCCGGCATCACAAAGATGAAATCTCCGCACAGATCCAGGAAGCGGTTGCGGATTTCAGCGCGATCGTCCGTGTCCCCCAGGTATTCATCCAGCAGCAGAGGAATAACTCCAGACCACATACCCTAAAATATAATCAGACGCATTCTCAGACCGGCGATCACTGCCGCAACATTCTGCCACGCGGCGCACACAGCGGCCGGCTCTGCCGGAGCCAGACATTCATTTCCCAGGAGACAGGTCACCTCCAGCCTCGCACACTATGGAATGCGGATTTATGTCTATCCGTTTCCATTATACAGTAATGATTAATATGATTTCACAATGACAAAACAGGAATATGCCACATGCACCAATTTTTTGTAAAACGCGTCAGCCATTAAATATCAGGAGAGCTGAAACCCTTTTCCTATTTCATATGGATTTGCTGGAGGTATCTGCAGAAGGAAACTCAAAAAGGTGTCTGCTATATGGGAAAGTTGTATTGCTATTCTCCCCGCCCCCACTAGGGAATCTATACCCCGCTGTTCCCGTGCCACCTTATGGTACCAGACCCGTGTGTGCCTACAGGACCCTCCAATTTCTTTGACTTTTGGAGATGATACCATACTTGTCCACTCTCCTGGAATGGCTGGGAGGCTCCCGAAAATAGTGTGGCATCCCGGCAGAGTGTGCAAGTCTCACTCGCATCCCCAGAAGTCCCCCGCAGTTGCTGCTGTCTGGCGGTGGGTCCGATTATGCCATTTTCTCTGAATCGCATCACCCCGCCTCACTCACACTCCAGCCCCCATTCAGCATCACGGCCCCCATGCCACACCGCCTCATCTTGTGCCATGCCCCCCCACTTTGCGGACACATTTCAATTTTATTGGTGGGAAACAACTTAATTGCCCTGTGGCCCCCATGACCATTAATCTGGTCCCAGGCCCCCGGGCACCAGAATCTTCGTGCATTAGACAAGAGAGTCGGGTAAATGAATGCATGTTGTGCACATTCATCAGTCTTGTGCCACCATCACAGGGAGCGAGACTGCGCTTCACCCGCTGTAGCTGCCATACGCTAAATAGTCACTGCATGGCTTCACAAACAGGAAACTGCATCCCCTCGCACCTCCGCATCTTATGTCTCATTGAAGTTTAGGAGATAAATGGTTATTATCTGGGGCGGCTCCAGAGCTGGGGATGCGCACAGTCCAATAGTCAAATAGTGGAGCCAGACCAGCTTCCCCCCCTGAACATCACCGGCCAGGACCAGGGGCAAACGCAGGATTTCTAGAGGGGGGTTTCCAAATGCAATCCACAGTCTCCCACCCTGTGGAACATTGGAACAAGTGCAGGAGTCTGGGGGAGCGGTAGAAGTACCGACTCTGGACATACATATGTATCTCTTGGTCTTTTTATACACTGGATAGTGTATGGAGAACTGTTTTAATAATTACAATATTTATAGTGCATGCTATACGCTGTATCAAACATATTAAACTAATGTAAATAACATAAGTGGTCAGCAAAAGGTTAAACATCCCATAATAAATAACTACACAAACATAATAGAACCAGTAGGAGACAGAATTGTCCCTTACACTGCATGTTGTGGTGGCAGCTCTAGCTATTGTATTATATACTATTGCTATAGTGGTCATAATTTAAGCTTCTGGCAAGGTGGAGGGGGGTTTCTGGGCAACCAGAAACCCCCCCTGCGTGTGCCTATGAGGACTCACTGGGAGTTGGTGCGGCTCCCCTATTTGAATATTGGGCTGTGCGCAGTGACACCTCTGGAGCCGCCACTGGTTATTATCAATGTTAAATATGAGCTCTGAATGAGATTGGGGGGGAGGACAAGTACAAGACATTTTTTCCTCAGTGGCAATGTCAGGAGAGGTGGCAACAGTGAGCCATGGATTGTGTGTGGGGCTGGAGGGATCTGTACACAGGAAAGAAAAAGGGGATGTGACCACACCTAAGAGCTGCCCTGTGTCTATAGCCCAGGTGGGCCTTGGCAGCCAAAGAGCCCAGTGGGCCAGGAGGCCAGTATCCAGATCTGCAGGAGGATCATAAAACTGTGAGAGTGTATGCAAGCCAAGCTGAAAGCCTGTGACGAGACCTGCAAGAGGCAGGCAGGTCTGAACCTTTGTGCTGCAGACTAGCTGTTAGATAGGGCACTAGTTCCCTTCATAAACCCCGAGTGAGGCTTTTGTTTCGTTGATGATAGTAAAGCGCCACGTCATTTATTTAAACCTGTGAACGCTGCATACTGATCTTTATTTGAGCACCTGCACCCAGCACCACTAAGCGCTCTGCCCAGCCGATTACCCCGGATTGTCATACTCCCGCAGCGCGAGATTGTGTAGGTTACAGCAACAAGCTCTTCCCCACCGGAACGCCAGACACCGGCTGCACAGAACTTACCAGCAATGGGTTGCTCTTTATCACCTCCTGGGCGGTTTCTCTGTCCATTCCTTCTCTAAGTCCACTGATATTCATCACCTGGCAACAAAGCACAAATACCAACACAGATGTAATATGTGGATTACTGGCTATGACCTCCATGCATGCTATCTATGGCAGACTCCTATGGATGCTGCAGGTGGCCACGGTGTGTGATGGAGGTCAGTCCACAGGCAGAGGGCTAAAGCAGCAGGCACATTGAGAGGTATACACTGCAGTATATGATGTGTGCACCAGATCCAGCCAGGAACGTATATAGGAGTGCAGGGGGTGTGTGACACACAGCGGTGACAGTGGAGTATACAAGCTGGTTGTGTATGTGCTGCGGTGAAGCGGTGGTGATGAAATGGAACAGATACGGGTATGTACCCTGTATAATGCCATCTCTATACTAAGCAGGGGCTGGCTGGCAACCTTCAGCCTGTAGGGCAGACTCAAGCACGTGGCCCAGCTTTTCACAGGGAACGCAATGCAAAGACGGCCCTGGAACACTTAATTTGCACTGGTCCGGGGGCAGACGACACCCTGTCCCCCTGTCCAGGCAGTTGCTGGTACTAAGCATAGTCTGGAGACTTTCAGGGGCACGTACTTCCGGCATGCAGAAAGAAGGTGTAGACACGCAGATATACCAGTCATGCGTGCGCAGTAGGGCACAAGGGTCAGAGGTTGCATCTGCAGACGCCCGGGGGTTCTAATGCGGAGAGACAGCGCAGGACACTCCCGCCTAACAACCTCCCCTGGCATCCCATGGAGCCCAGCCATTGGCACCATTTCCTCAACGTATAGAGGTCTCACCCATACCATAAACTCGTCATCTGTGTGCAAGCCCTGGAACCACGCGAGCAGCGGTCAGCAGGTCTAGGTTTACTGGAAAGGCGGCTGGTAGAGGTGAAGAGTACAATAGACTGGCCACTTACCGTCACAGGGGTATATGCAATTGTGGGCGAGTCGCGGCAAATTATCGCCGTTTTTTTAATTCGACAATTCGACAGGTGAATTCCGGCAGGTGGCTGCCGGAATTCACCATATTCAATGAAAAACGGATTCGACATTCCCGCGGGCGAAAAACGGCCGATTTGCCGCGAATTAAAAAAAAACTGGAAAAATTGGGAAAAACCCGGAAAAAAAATGGCGTAGGGTCCCGCCCTCCAAAGCATTACCAGCCTCGGGCTCTTCGAGCCGGTCCTGGTTCTAAAAATGCGGGGAAAAATTTGACAGGGGATTCCCCGTATTTTTAAAACCAGCACCGGGCTCTGCGCCTGGTGCAAAAAGTACGGGGGACAAAAAGAGTAGGGGTCCCCCGTATTTTTTACACCAGCATCGGGCTCCACATAATGCCACAGCCGGGGGTCACTTTTATGCAGTGCCCTGCGGCAGTGGCATTAACTATCCAACTAGTCACCCCTGGCTGGGGTACCCTGGGGGAGTGGGGACCCCTTCAATCAAGGGGTCCCCCCCCCAGCCACCCAAGGGCCAGGGGTGAAGCCCGAGGCTGTCCCCCCCCATCCAAGGGCTGCGGATGGGAGGCTGATAGCCTTGAGAAAAATGTCAGAATATTGTTTTTTTTCCAGTAGTACCACAAGTCCCAGCAAGCCTCCCCCGCAAGCTGGTACTTGGAGAACCACAAGTACCAGTATGCGGTAGAAAAACGGGCCCGCTGGTACCTGTAGTACTACTGGAAAAAAATACCCAAATAAAAACAGGACACACACACCGTGACAAGTACAACTTTATTACATACTGCCGACACACACATACTTACCTATGTTGACACGCCGACAGTCTCCGACGATCCGAGGGTACCTGTGAAAAAAATTATACTCGCCTTCCAGTGTCCACAACCCCACAGCAGGCACAGCAATGAGATAGGGCTCCCCTGTCTCAAGTGCCCTGGGCCCCCCGAACTCATAATCAGCCCCTGGGGGCATGGCAGCAGCTCACAGAGCGCTGAGCATGCCCCCTCACTGACGAAAACAGGGACCCTCCGTGAAGCAACGCCCCCTTTTCGCCGAGTGTGTGTCCCTCCTTCTGCCTGAAGAAAGCTGGGAGGTATGCTCCTAGTCTCCTATAGATTTGGCCAGATCTGTGACTCATTTAACTAACTCCGCCCAGTGTTGTGACTCCGCCCAGCGTTAGCAAATGAATCACAAAGTCACAGATCTGGGCTATTATATAGGAGATATGCTATTCCCACAAAAAAAAACACCAAAAAAAACATGTTTTAATTTTTTTTTTATTGGTTTCACCCTCCAAAGTGTGGCGGATTGAAAATGACGAATTTACTGTCTAAAAGCACTGCTGTCGAATTTCCAAACTTGAATTGAATATGCTTTGGTTGAATTGCAGCATTTGTATCATTGCAGAAAAGTCGAATTTGACAAAAGTCGGATTTCAAAAAGTCGAATTTTGAAAGTCTGTTTTTTTGACGGAAAGCACTGAATTGCATTGACAAATTTTTTTTTGGGGCGAAAAAATCCCGAAATTCGACCGCAATTGCATATACCCCACAGGCGTAAGGAATAAGGACAGTGAAATGTTCTAACAAAACCCAATGACAGACAGACAGACTTACCACTGGAAGGATCCAGCCGAATTCCTGATCCGTAACACCGGTTAGAAATGGGACACGGTTACTCTCCTTATCGGCCATAATCTGTACTGCAGACTTAGGGAAGAATGACCCGTCCACACTTCCAGGCAAAGTCAGGAACTTCTGTAGAGACAGATAATGCCGTGTTAGGACACATTATAGCTTTCCTTCCCCAAAGGATTGCTCCAGACAGTCCAGAAAGCAGGACCTATGTCCGGAGTCCAGACTGCCATTAACTCCAGATGGGAAGTGTCGGGAAATGTGCGCTGACAAGAAGTGATCATAGAGGAGTAATTACTGCGTCCTAGTCAGCAGATTAGTTGGCGATCAGTGGTGTGCTGAGGGTAGTTAGCGAGTGACCGGAGCGCCTGATTGGTTTCAGTGCGGATATAAAAGCATGGACAGAGCTGTGTATGAAAAATGGCAACTTTGTGTGTGTGGGTGTATCCATGTGCTGTACGCTAATGGCATGCATGGGGTATAGGGTGCTACGTGTGATGATGCAGGCAGTATTAGTACAATCTGTATCTAATAATGTTGCAGGATAACAGACCCCCCAACATGGCCCCTTCCACCAGGTACACAATGCTCTGTTTCTGGGCTTCCCACTTCCACCCTCTAAAAATGTCCCCTTCCACTAGGTACACAATGCTCTGCTCCTGGACTTCCCACTTACAGACCCCCACCCAACATGTTCCCTTCCACCAGGTACACAATGCTCCGCTCCTTGGCTTCCCACTTACAGACCCTCCAACATGTTCCCTTCCACCGTGTACACAATGCTCTGCTCCTGGGCTTCCCACTTACAGACCCCCCCCCCCCCATGTTCCCTTCCACCAGGTACACAATGCTCTGCTCCTTGGCTTCCCACTTACAGACCCTCCAACATGTCCCTTTCCACTAGGTACAAGACTTGAACATCTGTTACCTGATGGTTTATATTGGGGCACTGTTTTTTAGATTAGTGATCTGACAGACAGCTAGGAAACAGACGCACAAGTCTTGTATGTATCCGTGATAAGATAATGAGTAGAAGGCTATGTTCTTCTGTAGCAACCAGTCTTGACTTCCATAGTCTTCCTGAGGAAGCCTCATTGGCAGGAAGTCTGGTGTGCATAAGAAAACAGTTTCCCCCATGATCACTCTTTATCTGGAATGTATCTTATATAAAGCAACTGGTAATATTCTTTTATGTCACAGGTGCGATATGTCGGGATGATACGCGATACCAGTAAGTGCCCAGCGATTGTAATACAGGGTAATATGACGACATGTACTGTACCAGGACAGAACTTATAGCGATGATCTCCTCTTCAGTTTTTGCCATGAAACAGTCCAGCATCTTGTTCTGGTCACAGCCGGTCACATTTGCAACCACCTGCAAAAGTAACAATTATCCGGTTACAGGAAGATCTGCAGCGATTGCAGACAGTACAGGTGTATGCGTTTCTTGCGGGAGGCCATGTCCGTCCGCTACAGGGATTGTGTTGGTGTGCACAAGGCTGTAGGTATAACGACCAATAGGGATATCTAATTACCGACAGGTATTTTTATCGCCGGAGGCTATTCTGTTAGCCCCGATGCGGCTCACTCCTCCCCCTCGTGCCCGGCACTTATTGCGGATTATACGTCGGGTGCACAATCCGCGATAAGTGGCCTGCCAAAGCCGCAATAACACATGGGATCAGGAACTTATCCCCGATCCCATGTGTTTTTGCGCTTTCCCAAGTCTGTTTTCGGGCGATCGAAGTGGACTCTAATTGGATACAGCGATAATGACCATTGTACAAAAATTCTGATCTCTATGCATTTCGATCCGCCAAAACCAGATTGCACCTAATTGAATACCCCCCCCCCCAACTCTTTTTCAGAGGCACAGTCCCAATTTTATTGTCTTATCCAGCTGTCCCGAATGGCCTGCCACGGTCAGTGATGTGGAGGGCAGCAGACTGGTAAAAGGATCAGTCTAGCACATAACCCGCTACCTACCTCCCAGATATTTGCCCCGCTGTGACCCGAGTCCCCACTGAGCCTGTTGGGAGGTATGCTGCATGTATCAGGGGCAGTGTCATGTTCTGAGGATGGAAGTGGGGGCAGCAGGAAGCCACAGACTTTACCTAGGCACACATTATCTGGCCCATCAACCGATAACTGGCTGATTGCCCCAAAAATGGGCCAGTGTGTACGCAGGTGCGTCGCCCTGATCAGGCCACGAGATAGCGTGCGTCACTATACCCGACAGATCTACTGAAACCACACACTCAGCAAGAAACTGGATTTGGGAATTTGTGGTCCACCTCACGGCTCATGAGAATAAATAGTAATTGCTGCGTTGGATCGGCACACACCATCACCATCACCGTACCAGAAGAAATTGGTGCCCCGTGCCAGAATGAGACCCCCCCCCCCCCCCCCCCCCGTTACATGCAAGTTGTATGACGTCGCACTGCAGCACAGCATCAGCCTGTCATGTAGACATCACATAATAAACGTTATTAAATAGTGTCACATTATTCATGTATTCCACCCTGGACGTTGAGTGATATGATATCTCTCAGCCTAGGACAGCAAACAGTTCGGGACTCTGGAAGAGGACGTACTGTACACTCATTAGGAAAATGCTAGGCGCCTCGTGCCTCTATGACGGCAACACAATAGTAGCTGCGCCAGTCACCCCAACCACACTCGTATGCAGAGCCGGCCTTAGGCTTAGGCAAAATAGGCAAATGCCTAGGGCATTTGGTATGCTTAGGGGCACCAGCAGCTCCTGCTGATTAAAATGATATGCGGCATGCCTATATTCTGTGTGTGTGACTGCGGCTGTATCTGCATACGAAATGCTACTTTGCAGTGTATTCCTGCAAATCACTGTAATGTAGCATTTCGTATGCAGATACAGCCGCAGTCACACACAGAATCTAGGCATGCTGCATATCATTTTAATCAGCAGAAGCAGCTTGTGCATCCTAGCCACATAGCAATGCAAATAAGATGCATTTTCATAAACAACAGACGCCCGACGTTAGCAGAGCTGCTAGCTGACTCATGCCAGGCATCTCCTGCAGAACTAGCGGCGGTGCTAGGGGGCACCAGCCAAAATCTTGCCTAGGGCATCATATTGGTTAGGGCCAGCTCTGCTCATATGAATGCAGAGACGCACGTGTGCACAGATACACAGGTGCAGGCCGGGAGTAAGCAGTGCAGTGCTGCCTAGGGGTGTTCACCATGACCTGACAACTGCCGCAGCAGCTGCCGGCAATCTCCTTGCTTTCCTGAGTCCTCATCACCTGACCTGTGCACCACTCCCTCAGCCCCCGCCTCCTAGCCACCAGCCACAGACTGGTTTTAGATATATGTAATGAGTTGTATGATAAATGGTGTCCAGCCAATCAGCTCCTGTCATGTGTTTAAAAAAAAAAAAAGCCAGCTGTCGGCTGATTGGCTGGAATACCATTTATCATACACAAGTTTCGCAACTCATTACATATGATAAAACAGCCCGAGAGTTCTATAGTGGTAGGAGCAGGATCCCCAGCAGCACAGAGTAGTGATGTCAGGCTGCTGTCACACAGATACAGGAAGCCACAGACTGAGAGTTATATAGTGGTAGGAGCATGGTCCCCAGCAGCACAGAGTAGGGATGTCAGGCTGCTGTCACACTGATACAGGAAGCTACAGGCTGAGAGTTATATAGTGGTAGGAGCAGGGTCCTCAGCAGCACAGAGTAGTGATGTCAGGCTCCTGTCACACTGATACAGGAAGCTATAGGCTGGGAGTTATATAGTGGTAGGAGAAGGATCCCCAGCAGCACAGGGTTTTGCAATCTTGAAAACTGCATATTTATGTATATGGTGTAAGATTGCAGTTATTTGCACGATAAGCACAGGACAGCCATTTTCATTATTAGATACTTACATTTCTGATAAAAATAACTTCCTCGTCAGAGTTGGCAATTAATCCTGGCATGGTGGCTACTCCGCTCTCTGCAATGGCTCTGTGGAATAAGCCTTTGGCTAAGGGAGAGACCACCTAGACATGGAAAACACACAGCATGTGAGAATTTTAAACAATCGTGGTTCCAGAATCCGTAAATGTTTCTCTGCGCTGTGCACTCGCGCCGATGGTGGCAAACTGCGCATGCACGCTAGGCGCATGGACATGTAATTTGTGGTTGCATCGCCAATGGATGCGACCGGAATGTAATTCATAGCGCGGGCATTTGTGGGGTGGCGCCGTGGCGTTGGGAGGTGCAGAGATGAAGGCAGATCTGACTGCATATACCGCCTTAGTAACGTCATTTCAATATCATCATCTGACCTTTCCTGAGCGTGGAAGTGGCTATAAAATCATCCATCAATTTGTAACTTTAGTTACCTTTATTCCTGATTAACACACACACATATATATATATATATAATAAATTATATATATATATATATATATATATATATATATATGTATATATATATGTATATGTATGTATGTATCAGTGACGTGCGGTGGGGTGAGGCAGGTGAGGCAGAGCCTTTCCTGTCATACTTACGTTTAAACCAGAGTTTTGACTGAATAAAGTATATGAAAAATACTAATAATTTGTTTGAAATATCTTCTTTGCATTCTTCTAATAATTTTTATAGCCCAAACTCTGGAGTAAAAAGTCTATGGCAGGTGAGGCAGTGCCTCATCTGCTTATCTTTTCAGCACATCTTTGATCAAAACTTACCAAATTTCCAGTAGTTTATACTAATGCACCTGTGTATAATGCCCAGATGTATGCTTTGGCTCATACATTGCATGGAATTTTGGCTCTGGGGTTAGCCAGTGCCTCCTGAGCCATTTAGCTCACCGCACGTCCCTGGTATGTATGTATGTATGTATGTATGTATGTATGTATGTATGTATGTATGTATGTATGTATGTATGTATGTATAACATACCAAAGCAGAGACACTGATTCCTCCTGCAGACTCCCCAAATATAGTGACAGAGTTGGGGTCACCTCCAAAATCCACGATGTTCCCCTGAACCCACCGGAGCGCCTGCACCTGATCGAAGAATCCGTAGTTTCCCGGTAACTGCTCATCGCCAGAACTAGGACAGAGAAACACCGTCAGTTACATCCACTACTACATCCCTGAGATACCGGCGCAACATTCAGATTTAATAATAATAATAATAATAATAATAATAATAATAATTTTTATATACCGCTCTTCTCCCACAGGACTCAGTCGCTGTACATGTGTCATAAATATGGTACAACATTATACAGCACATTGTATAGAATTACAGTAAGCTGAAAAACATACCAAAATAATTAAGACCTAAACCTAGTGAGCATAATAAGCATATTACAGGGTAGGTGCAGACATTTTGGGTAAAACCTTCTATGGATTTATAGATTACACCCATGAAAGGCACCAGGGGAGGCAGCCGTCTTGGGCGCAATAGGGATACCCCGGGTGGAATAGGTCACGCCAAGAAGAGATGAGACAAAATGGGTGCTTGCCGCATCCTAGTGCTAGGGGTCGTGTTGCTACATAACTGTCAGATCCATGTCATGTTTCATTCTATCCACGAGGGTACCAGGTGAGGCCGCCATGTTGGGCGCACCACGAAGGTTACACTGTAGGAGATAAGCCGTACGCAGACTCAGGCATATATGGGAAAACTGACCTGTATGATATACCCTGTATGAATACTCCACATAGATCCAGTAGAAAATACTCCCAACCCCCCCCCCCCCCCCACCTTTAAACCATGAAAATGTTTGCTAAAGAAATATCTCTTTTTTTGTTTTTAAACATTTATTGATAATATCAACCTAAATGCAAAAATCACATACATTATCTATAATTGACCCAGTCAGGTTTTGTGCACATTATTCCAGCGTATGTACTTGCATGTGTAGGGTAGTATAAAGTGAGCTGCTCTGTGTACGTGTGTACACGGCGTGTGACGTGCAAGGTACGGGTTACCTGAGGAAGCCCACGAGCCCCAGCCGATACTGGATGGAAACCACGACAACGTTTTCATAGGCGCTCAACGCGTAGCCCTCACATATCATGGCTGCTCCCATCACCAAGCCGCCTCCATGTATAAACACCATCACCTGGATGGGAATATAAAGTGTACCATTATCTTAGCAATATGCATGATCTGCGAAGTCTGTCCACTCTACAAGCCCCCATCTGCCTGTTACAGAAGGACAGACGCCATCTCCCTGCACATGTTCCCAGGAAAGTGCCACCATTGGCAGCACCCAAAGGCTGATGACGTTGTTAAATGCTACAAGCGGTCTCTTACCTGTGTTCTTGTGCGTGATTCATCAACCTCAATAACATCACATGTCTGAGTCATTATACTTAAAGGACAGGCTGATTAGATGGCAGGTGCATGTTTACTTGGCTATACAAAAGGGTCCGCATATGCCCAAGTCTGTCACTGTGTTATTAGAGGGTCACAGGGGGCGATTCAGACTTGATCGTAGCTGTGCTATATTTTGCACAGCTACGATCAGGAACACAGACATGCGGGGGGACGCCCAGCACAGGGCTAGCCCGCCCCGCATGTCAGTCCCCGCCCCGTCGCAGAAGTGAAAAAGCATCGCACAGCGGTGATGCTTTTGCACTTCAGGAGTAACTCCCGGCCAGCGCAGCTTTTGCGTGCTGGCTGGGAACTACTTGTCGCTGCTCAGGTCGCAGCGGCTGCGTGTGACATCACGCAGCCGCTGCGGCCCACCCCCCGCACGGTCCAGCCAAGCCTGCGTTGGCCGCACCGCACCCACAAAACGGCAGCAAAACGCCGCCATGCCGCCTTTTCCCACCTAGCGACCACCTCTGCCTGTCAATCAGGCAGAGGTGATCACTAGGCAACGACAGCTGTCGGCCATGCACCGGCACACTGTGGCGCCGGCGCATGCGCAGTGCTGACCTGATCGCTGCACAGCTTAGAACTGCAGTGAGCAATCAGGTCAGAATGACCCCCATAGTGCTTTATGGCTGTACAATACTCAGCCCAGGAGATAGTCATACCTTATGATATTGACTACTGGTTTGGAAACAACGTGTGGACTAACCTCCTTGCTTACATCTGCTAGGCACCTACCAACTTGTAGGAAGGACACGTTCAACAGGATTACTGCTTTGAATTAAGGGTGAAAATGTATATTCCAAGCACAAGTGTAAGCTTCATAAAATTGAAAGACTCAGAGAACTACTCTAACTGCATTTCTATATCATTTTTTTCAAGTAAAGTTTGAGAAGCTATGGAAGGGAACGATTGATCCAGGAGACAACCCAAATCCCAATGAGGTGGATAGAGCCACTGGAACCATTGGCATAGCTGTAGAACAGCAAGTATATTCCATCAACAGGATGTGTCAGCAAAGGATATGCTAGTAATCTGCAAACAGAATGCAACGATCAAGGTCTTATGGAGGAAAATAAGCCTCATATGCACTTTGTACAGTACTACACTAAGTGAATGTAAGGACATGAATGAATGGGATGCAGTCAGTTTACCTCCAATCAAAATACCGACGTTCAAAATACCGACACCAATTGACCGATGGTCAAAATCCCGACAAGGTCAAAATACCGACAAGGTCAAAATACCGACATGAGTTTTTCATGATTTTTTTTCATTGAAACCGACTTGTTCATCCCAGTGGACCTGGAGGGGGAATATAATAGTGTGCCGAGCGCAGCGAGGCACCGTGCCCCAAGCATGGCGAGCGCAGCGAGCCATGCGAGGGGACGCAGTACACTTTATATGGTGTCCATGTTGACTTATGTCGACATACACACACAAAAAAACATAAAAAAATGCATGTCGGTATTTTGACCTGTCGGCATTTTACATGTCGGTATTTTGACCTTGTCGGTATTTTAAGTGTCGGTATTTTGTCCATGTCGGGATTTTGACCTTGTCGGGATTTTGACCATCGGTCAATTGGTGTCGGTATTTTGAACGTCGGTATTTTGATTGGAGGTATTTCATACCGATCCCGAATGAATACATCAATAAGATCATCCAGCAATTGGCAACATCATCCAGCATTTGGCGTCAGTTGGAGTTCAGGTAGACCACAAAGAGCTTGCTATGGCTATGTTGCAGAATTCGACCCCAAAATTGATTTGTTGGTAATGGCATTGTAGTCAAATACCACTGCATTAACTACTGATAACGTAAGGGCAAATCTGCTACAATTTCAGGAGCAGATACCTGTGGACAATATTGCTGAAACATCTGCCTTTTATACTAAGGACAATAAGTTTAAAAGACCAAAGTACAAATGCTTTATTTTCAACAATGTAGAGCACGAGACTGCAAACTGCAAACAAAACAACCAAAGTAGTAAATGGAAAAAGCATTATAACAAAAAGGAGAGGCTGTTGGTAATGTATATGGACTTAGGGGCCACTAGACATTTTAGTTGCAATGAAAAATGGTCCACCTCATTGAGTGAATTTCTAAATACTTCACAGTCAGAGGAATCGGAGACAAAGTCCTTACATCTAGACAACTACAGGGAACTTAAAAATCAAAAGTAAAACTGTAGTCACAGATATTGAAGAAGTTTTTTTTTGTACCAAACCTTGGAATAAACTTAATTGACATCAGTATCCTTCACAGAAGACAAGTGTACGAAGAAGAATGAGAAAGGGACAGCTCCTAACCAATTACCTTAGCCACTCACCTGGTTACCATCTGCATTGTGTATGGAGATCTGTGGTGCTAATTTTTACTTGTGTCCTGTTTGTAGATGTTCTGTTTTATCCTACACACTTGCCTACCTGACCCTCTCCATGAGGGAGAAAATGCTCTGTTCCTGGGCTTTCCTGGTAATGTATGATTGCCATCACCTGTGGTGAAACACCTTTCTTATCAATTACCTAGCTCACAGGTGATGGCAATCATACATTACCAGGAAAGTCCAGGAACAGAGCATTTTCTCCCTCATGGAGAGGGTCAGGTAGGCAAGTATGTCCTACACTGACTGACCAGTAAGAAACCTGACATACAGTAAGTCACTGAAGAGTATTTGGTTGTAAAGCATATGTATATATTCCAAAAGGAAACAAAACGCAAGTTGGACTACAAATCACAGGAAGGTACATTTCCTGTATATTGTCTTGAGAACAAGGGATATAGATTTTGGGACATCACTAGCACAAAAAGCTGAATCCTGAGGAAGTCATATTTTAGGGGTCAGACTGCGATGTGCATGAGAAAGGTGTACTGCCTGACCTACCGATGACTCGATACTTCTAACCAAGAGACATTAAAGCCTGAAAGCCAACAGCAAGCAGAGATTTCAACAAGATAAAGGAAAAACCTCCAATAAGGTATAGGGAAGAATTTGCCAATATCGTATTCTCGCCCTCTTCTGAATAGACCAACTCAATGGAAAACAAAAATGGACCCGACCTGCCTCTGCCTTTCTTCTGCACATATTGGGTACCATAGCGCCAGACCTAGAAACGGATCTGACCTGCCTCTGCCTTTACCCGGCACATATTGGGTATCATAGTGTCCAACCTGGAAACTGACCTGACCTGACCCTGCCCTGCACATATCGGGTACCATAGTGCCAGACCTGGATCCGGACCTGACCCGACTCTGCACTGCACATAATGGGTACCATAGTGCCAGACCTGGAACCGGACCTGCCTCTGCCATTACCCTGCACATATTGGGTGCCATAGTGCCAGACCTGACCTGACTCTGCCCTGCACATATTGGGTATCACAGTGCCCAACCTGGAAACGGACCTGACCTGACCTGCACATATCGGGTACCATAGTGCCAGACCTGGAACCGGACCTGCCTCTGCCTTTACCCTGCACATATTGGGTACCATAGCGCCAGACCTAGAAACGGATCTGACCTGCCTCTGCCATATTGGGTGCCATAGTGCCAGACCTGGAGCCGGACCTGACCTGACTCTGCCCTGCACATATCGGGTACCATAGTGCCCAACCTGGAAACGGACCCGACTCTGCCCTGCACATATCGGGTACCATAGTGCCCAACCTGGAAACGGACCTGACCTGACCCTGCCCTGCACATATCGGGTACCATAGTGCCAGACCTGGAACCGGACCTGCCTCTGCCTTTCTTCTGCACATATTGGGTACCATAGTGCCAGACCTAGAAACGGATCTGACCTGCCTCTGCCTTTACCCGGCACATATTGGGTGCCATAGTGCCAGATCTGGAGCCGGACCTGACCTGACTCTGCCCTGCACATATTGGGTGCCATAGTGCCAGACCTGGAGCCGGACCTGACCTGCCCTGCACATATTGGGTACCATAGTGCCAGACCTGGACCTGACTCTGCCCTGTTTCTGCATTCCTTGCACAATTGGGCACCATGCTGCCAGACCTGGTACTGGAGCGTTTTCTGGCTTGCACTTCTGGATGTACTGTCACCTGGATTTGTTGAGGATTTATCAGTCACTTGCTGATGTTTAATCTGCTGTTCAGGGCTACTCTGCCTCTCTACACTGGAGTGTGTGCGTGTCCAGTTTCAGCATTGTATAGAATCATTTCTAGCAAATTCTGATTATTCAGGTGTGCTGGCAAACAAATAAAAAAAAAGTTAGCAATTGGGTAAAACCATGCGCACTGCAGGTGTGGCAGATGTAACATGTGCAGAGAGAGTTAGATTTGGGTGGGGTGTGTTCAAATAAAGCAGTCAGTATTTACTCTGCACAGAAACAATATAACCCACCCAACTCTCTGCACATGTTACATCTGCCCCACCTGCTCTGCACATGGTTTTGCCCAATTGCTAACTTTTTTAGTTTGCTAACAAGCCTGAATTAGGCCCCATGTGTGGGAAACTGCAAGGCACATGATACAATGAACATTTAGAAATGGTGAAACATGGTTACATGGTGGCAGCAGTTAGACTGAAGAGACGATCTGGTTTCCCCGATACTTACAGGTAATTTTGCGCTCTCCCCTCGGTCGGCTGGAGAGAAGACATTCAGGTACAGACAGTCCTCAGACACTGGGGGTAATGTAATTCTGGCCTTAACTAACTCTAGCAGCTGTTCCATCATGTCTGGACTCTGAAGACACCTGTAAATACAGTTATACAGTAGGTCACACAATGAGAACAAATAGAGGGGGCCAAACTGCATCTACTGAATAGACTCACATGGGGGGTTGTTCTGTGGCCTCTCGGACAGAGCCCCAGGGCTCCGGGGGTTCTGGGGTTGCAAATCTTAATGGGCCAACTGGTGGCTTTGCAAATGGGACGCCATAGAAAGCATGCACGGTTCTGTCCGTCTCCTTCACATCCACCGTCTTCCCTCTGAGCTTCCCGTACTGTGTGACCACCAGGGGCCTGTCCTCCTCCTTCCCTATAATCACATACACAATTATAGGTTCACCCCGTATGATTACTGCACACAAGTACAGCTGCGGCAGAGCCGGATGCTGAGCCGAATTAAGAGGGGGCGCATGCCCTGGTCTGTCCCTCTCCCAAGCAGCCCCCAGGACCAGCAGAAACTAGTTTTGTCATTGTAAAATAGGGAAACATGTATCATGTATCCAGCCTGGGTTATTATAACACACCAAGGGAGGGTAGTTCAGTTGTGGGGAGGAAGAGGAGGAGCTGGGAGAACTGCAACTCCCAGCAGGCCCCAAATCTCCCAGCAGCCCCCTCCCCAGTGCAAAGATGCCATGGTGTTTTTAGCTGTGACCATTTTGTTATAATTAGATACAGCAGGTATCTGGAGCGCGCATAAACGTGGTAATCCAAAATTGGGCACAAAGATTTTTTGCTCGCTAAACCTCATGCCCAGTTGAATTCCCCCCTAAAAGGCAAATCCCCCGGCTTGGTATGAGAGACCTCAGCAGCACCGGTATGTAGTAACCTTGCGGTGCACGTCCTGCCTATAGTAATGGCATCTGCAATACCATATGTGATGAGCACCGCACAGGAGGGCCGTCCTGATAACAGCTGTCTTTTACAATGCCCTCCGGTCCCTGGACTGCCGGGGTTATGACCTGGGAGTCCATCTGCGCAATTCTAGAAGGACACAGCGACCGTGGAGCATGCTGGGAGGGATCCCATTGTATCCCTCACACAGCGCAATCTGGTAACAAGCCCATAGACTCCTATAGGGTAACGCCAGCTACAGCTGGAGTTATGCTCTGCGTCGGAGCGCCACGTCGGGGCTGTAGTACATTTTGAAATACGGTAAAAGCCCCGGAAACGCAATTTATTTATTTTTACCACATTTCTGCTTTAGTAGATCCCACCTCTTATCTCTGTGTTATTATATTAGTACATTTCAAATCCACATTGTGACACTAAGTGCTGATTGCTGCTTCCTCCTAAATCCAGATCAGGGATCCTGCCGGCTCCTCTCGTGCCCAGTGCTGAAGGTCGGCGTGTGCGTCATGAATCCCTGTTCAGTGCTTCTCCCAAGCCTCCACCACCATCACAGTAACCACTAATGCCTTACTAAGCGAGGATGCCTCTTGGTTGGCGTCTTCTAATTCCCCACCGGCCACTTCCAAAGACCCGATACTGCGCTCCCCGGCCACTTCCAAAGACCCGATACTGCGCTCCCCGCCCACTTCCAAAGACCCGATACTGCGCTCCCCGCCCACTTCCAAAGACCCGATTCTGCGCTCCCCGGCCACTCCCAAAGACCCGATTCTGCGCTCCCCGGCCACTCCCAAAGACCCGATTCTGCGCTCCCCGGCCACTCCCAAAGACCCGGTACTGCGCTCCCCGGCCACTCCCAAAGACCCGGTACTGCGCTCCCCGGCCACTCCCAAAGACCCGGTACTGCGCTCCCCGGCCACTCCCAAAGACCCGGTACTGCGCTCCCCGGCCACTCCCAAAGACCCGGTACTGCGCTCCCCGGCCACTCCCAAAGACCCAGTACTGCGCTCCCCGGCCACTCCCCGGCCACTCCCAAAGACCCGGTACTGCGCTCCCCGGCCACTCCCAAAGACCCGGTACTGCGCTCCCCGGCCACTCCCAAAGACCCGGTACTGCGCTCCCCGGCCACTCCCAAAGACCCGGTACTGCGCTCCCCGGCCACTCCCAAAGACCCGGTACTGCGCTCCCCGGCCACTCCCAAAGACCCGGTACTGCGCTCCCCGGCCACGTCCAAAGACCCGGTACTGCGCTTCCCGGCCACTCCCAAAGACCCGGTACTGCGCTCCCCGGCCACGTCCAAAGACCCGGTACTGCGCTTCCCGGCCACGTCCAAAGACCCGGTACTGCGCTCTGCAGCCGGCAGATGGTTGCAGCTTGGAGACACTGGCCTCAACCCAGTATGGCCGGACTATGGGATCTATTTACTAAGCCCTGGATGGAGATAAAGGGGACAGAGAAAGCACCAGCCAATCAGCTCCTGTTATTTTATTTTTTATTTTTAAACACAGCCTGTGACATGGCAGTTAGACACTGATTGGCTGGTACTTTATCTCCATCCAAGGCTTAGTAAATAGATCCCATAATGCAAGAAGGGCCGATGGGCTGTGGGCCGGTCTGGTCCACAGAGAACCGGGAAGGCCGCTTCCGACTCTCTGGTTCATCCCCCGCTGCCGCCGCCCGTAGCGCCCGATGCTTAGCAATGTGGGGGCATGCTGCGAGTCCATGCCCCCTGACTTGTCGCCATTTCAGTGTCCGCGCGCCCCTTGCTAGATGTGCGCGCCCCCTCTCACATGCGCACGTATATGCCAGGGCCGGAAAGAGGCCCCAGTCCATCCCTGCCACATAGGCTCTTAACTGGTGGTCACAGAATGAAAGCAAATGCAGCGTCTTCAAATCAGGATGAGGTCTATACACTCCAGGACAGTGCCTTAGCTGAATGTGCTTAGGGATAGTATGACAACATACAGATGTACAGAGGATACACACAGCACAATGTTCCAGGAGTTCTATATCTACCAGGGCCACAGCGGCCCTTCCCATCCAGTTTCAGTACAGAATTCAACAGCTTCTCTCCCCTCTCTCGCTCGCTCCCCCCATCCTCCTCACTCCCCCCCACCATCCTCCTCGCCCTCACTCCCCCCCCACCATCCTCCTCGCCCTCACTCCCCCTCTCACCGTCACCCCCCCTCCCCCTCACTCCCCGCCACCATCCTCCTTGCTCTCACTCCCCCCTCTTGCACTCCCGCATACTGTCTCGTTCCCTAATCTCCCTCCCTCGCTCTCTCTTGGTTGTTTATTTAAGGGGCAGGTGATGTTCTTTGTTCCGGGCTGTGTGTTCGCTGTGTTGTGGCGGGAAAGAACAGCATTTCGCTAGCAAGGGTGCAGTTGTTTAGTACAGATGCGCTCACTTCGTTGACTTGTAGTTGGCTGTCCCACCTTAATAGGGGCAGTATCATCACCCAAATGGAGGGATAGAGTATAGGTTCGGACGCCAGTCCTTTTGATGGGCATCTGATCCAGAGCCGGCCTTAGGCATAGGCAAACTAGGCAAATGCCTAGGGCATTTGGTATGCTTAGGGGCACCAGCAGCTTCTGCTGATTAAAATGATGCCTATATTCTGTGTGTGACTGCGGCTGTATCTGCATACGAAATGCTACGTTGCAGTGTATTCCTGTTATGTAGCATTTCGCATGCAGATACAGCCGCAGTCACACACAGAATATAGGCATGCTGCATATCATTTTAATCAGCAGAAGCTGCTTGTGCAGCGTAGCCACATAGTAATGCAAATAATATGATGCATTTTCATAAACAAAAGGCGCCCGACGTTAGCAGAGCTGCCAGCTGACTCATGCCAGGCATCTCCTGCAGAACTAGTGGCGGTGCTAGGGGGCACCAGCCAAAATCTTGCCTAGGGCATCATATTGGTTAGGGCCGGCTCTGATCTGATCTCTAGGTTGACACTGTCTAGGTCGACAGTAAGTCGACATGGTTTCTAGGTCGACAGGGACTCTAGGTCAACATGACTAAAGGTCTGCATGAGTTTTTCACATATTTTTCTTCATTTTTTTACTTTTTCATACTTTACAATCCACGTGGACTATAATTGGGAACGGTAAAGCATGGTGAGGGGATACGATGCACTACTTGGGGTTCCCGGTCACTGTACGGAGAAAACGACACCAGAAATAGTGCAAAACCTCATGTCGACCTACAGTCCCTGTTGACCTTGAAACTGTCGACCTACTAACTGTCGACCTAAGTGTGGTCGACCTTGCATACCACACCCTTTAGGACACTACAGTGCCTAGGGCATACATTCAATATACCGTCTGTCGGGATAATGGCGCTCAGTATACTGGCGCCAGGAACCCGTCCGCTGTGATACCGACACCTATTCCCCCCTGGAGGGAGAATAAATAGCGCGCCACCGTGCCTGCATCACAGCGAGTGCAACAAGCCCCAAGGAGCTCTTTTGTGCTCGCCCTAATGCCGGCATTCCATGGTCTGTATTCTGACCGCAGGGATGATGAGCGCCGGCATATAGATACCAACCCGTGCCTAGAATATGAAGTGGCTAGTTATAAAGTGGCAGCTTAATATCAATACCTGCATTATACAGAAGGCAAACAATCCAACATTACTACAGAGACTGCGTTACAAGCACAACGCTCAGAGTCATTATGTGTCCTCTCCCACCCGGGCCATGAGAACTCCAGGAGCATGCTTACCACCCCTCCAGCATCAGGTCTTCTCCCAGGTCTACCCCTCAACATAAGCAGGGAGCTATGGGGGAGAAGGCCAGGACCAGACTTACCACCCCTCCAGCTGAGACCATCAGGTCTTCTCCCAGGCCTACCCCTCAACATAAGCAGGGAGCTATGGGGGAGAAGGCCAGGACCAGACTTACCACGACTCCAGCTGAGAGCATCAGGTCTGCCACCAGGCCTACCCTTCAACATAAGCTGGGAGCTATGGGGGAAAGTGTCAGGACCAGGCTTACCACCCCTCCAGCTGAGAGCATCAGGTCTACCCCCAGGTCTACTCCTCAACATAAGCTGGGAGCTATGGGGGAGAAGGCCAGGACCAGACTTACCACCCCTCTAGCTGAGACCATCAGGTCTTCTCCCAGGTCTACCCCTCAACATAAGCAGGGAGCTATGGAGGAGAAGGCCAGGAGCTGTCTCAGCAGCAACATTTCCAATGAACTTGTATGTTCTCCCCACATTTTCACACCCACCCGCCCTTCTCCCCACATTCACACCCACCCATGCTGCTCCCATGAGACCAGGGGGCATATTCATCATGAAAAAATTGTTCAATGAGAATTTTTAGTTTTAAATTGTTCCTATCATGTCCCCATCATAAAATTATGACTCCAGAAAAACTGAAAAGTCAGGTTTTTGGAAAATGATAATTTCCCCCTCAGGCTGCAGAATGGTGCACTGCAGCCGCAACCACTCCGACCCCCAGCCGACACATTATTGCCGGGTCTCTCCGGTTGCAGAAATCACTCTGCAGCCACGGCCCCCTCTCCACCACCCAGCTGGGGCTGCCCGGTGATCACTGCAGACGTAGCCCCCCCACTGTCGGGACACCATCACCAGGGCTGTGCTGCGATTACACAGCAGCTGCTGTCCCCCTCTCCCATCAGTTCATTGGGGCATATTCAGGGGCTGTCTGGCTGCAGAGATCCCTTTGGAGCTGCATCACCCCACATTATCACAAGGGCTGCCTTCACCTTAGTACCCTGCCTCCACCACCCCCGCTGCGGACCCCCTCTCCACTGCACAAGCTGTTGTGTAAACGGCAGCTTCTGCAGAGATTCTGGGGCTGTTCGCCATCTCACGATGGTGAACACTTTCACGCTCAGACTCTGAAAAAAAAATACTTTTTCAGAGTTTGATGAATGTCACAATTTCTGCATTCCCTGAGGAATGAGAAATTGTGACATTTTAAGGATGATTAATATGCCCCCAGGTTAACCACTTTACTTAATGTTATCCTAATTCTCCCCCTCCGTGGTTACCTGCAAAGGTTTTCTTACCATGTGTTTTATTCTTTTCCACGGGTGTAGTAGGGTATGCCGGCAGCTGGGCTCCCGGCAACCAGCATACCGGCCCCGGTATCCCGACCACCGGCATACCGACAGCAGGGCGAGCACAAATGAGATCCTTGCGGGTGCGCCATGCTGTCTAGTCACCCTCCAGGGGGGTCGTGGACCCCCAAGAGGGAGAAAAGATGTCGGTATGCCGGAGGTCGGGAGCCCGGCCGCCGGCAAACAGAAGACCACCCCTTTTCAACCCCACTGTGTGCTATTCTTGTGATGTACACCTCCACTGTCTGCACACCCTGCCAGTGTGACCTGTGCAGTGCACCCCAAATGTGGATCTTTCTATACAGGGTATATCATACAATTACTACTACTCCACAGGTATCAGTTTCCCCCATATATGCACTGGGCCCGTGTATGTCACCTCCCACAGTGTAACCTTCATAGTGCACCCAACATGGCCGCCTCATCTGGTACGCTTGTGGATGGGATGAAAAACACACGGACCTGATGGTTTTGTAGGGACCCCACTCTGAGCATTAGCACGCTGAAATCACTACATTTTGTGTCATCTCTTCTAGAGGTAGACTATTCCACCCAGGGTAATCCTACGCAGCGCGCCCAAGATGGCAGGCTATATAAGGCAGGATCTGGTCATGTGACCCTGAGACTAGTGTTATACAGGACATACACTGCAGGCTATATAAGGCAGGATCTGGTCCTATGTCCCTGAGACTAGTGTTATACAGGACATACACTGCAGGCTATATAAGGCAGGATCTGATCCTATGTCCCTGAGACTAGTGATATACAGGACATACACTGCAGGCTATATAAGGCAGGATCTGGTCATGTGACCCTGAGACTAGTGTTATACAGGCCATACACTGCAGGCTATATAAGGCAGGATCTGATCCTATGTCCCTGAGACTAGTGATATACAGGACATACACTGCAGGCTATATAAGGCAGGATCTGGTCATGTGACCCTGAGACTAGTGTTATACAGGACATACACTGCAGGATATATAAGGCAGGATCTGGTCCTATGTACCCGAGACTAGTGTTATACAGGCCATACACTGCAGGCTATATAAGGCAGGATCTGGTCCTATGTCCCTGAGACTAGTGCTATACAGGATATACACTGCAGGCTATATAAGGCAGGATCTGGTCCTATGTCCCTGAGACTAGTGGTATACAGGACATACACTGCAGGCTATATAAGGCAGGATCTGGTCCTATGTCCCTGAGACTAGTGTTATACAGGACATACACTGCAGGCTATATAAGGCAGGATCTGGTCATGTGACCCTGAGACTAGTGTTATACAGGACATACACTGCAGGCTATATAAGGCAGGATCTGGTCATGTGACCCTGAGACTAGTGTTATACAGGACATACACTGCAGGATATATAAGGCAGGATCTGATCCTATGTCCCTGAGACTAGTGTTATACAGGACATACACTGCAGGCTATATAAGGCAGGATCTGATCCTATGTCCCTGAGACTAGTGTTATACAGGACATACACTGCAGGCTATGTAAGGCAGGATCTGATCCTATGTCCCTGAGACTAGTGTTATACAGGACATACACTGCAGGCTATGTAAGGCAGGATCTGGTCCTATGTCCCTGAGACTAGTGCTATACAGGACATACACTGCAGGCTATATAAGGCAGGATCTGATCCTATGTCCCTGAGACTAGTGCTATACAGGACATACACTGCAGGCTATATAAGGCAGGATCTGATCCTATGTCCCTGAGACTAGTGTTATACAGGACATACACTGCAGACTATATAAGGCAGGATCTGTTCCTATGTCCCTGAGACTAGTGTTATACAGGACATACACTGCAGGCTATGTAAGGCAGGATCTGGTCCTATGTCCCTGAGACTAGTGCTATACAGGACATACACTGCAGGCTATATAAGGCAGGAGGATCTGATCCTATGTCCCTGAGACTAGTGCTATACAGGACATACACTGCAGGCTATATAAGGCAGGATCTGGTCCTATGTCCCAGAGACTAGCGTTATACAGGACATACACTGCAGGCTATATAAGGCAGGATCTGATCCTATGTCCCTGAGACTAGTGTTATACAGGACATACACTGCAGGCTATATAAGGCAGGATCTGATCCTATGTCCCTGAGACTAGTGTTATACAGGACATACACTGCAGGCTATATAAGGCAGGATCTGGTCCTATGTCCCTGAGACTAGTGTTATACAGGACATACACTGCAGGCTATATAAGGCAGGATCTGATCCTATGTCCCTGAGACTAGTGTTATACAGGACATACACTGCAGGATATATAAGGCAGGATCTGATCCTATGTCCCTGAGACTAGTGTTATACAGGACATACACTGCAGGCTATATAAGGCAGGATCTGGTCCTATGTCCCTGAGACTAGTGCTATACAGGACATACACTGCGGGCTATATAAGGCAGGATCTGGTCCTATGTCCCTGAGACTAGTGCTATACAGGACATACACTGCGGGCTATATAAGGCAGGATCTGGTCCTATGTCCCTGAGACTAGTGCTGTACAGGACATACACTGCAGGCTATATAAGGCAGGATCTGATCCTATGTCCCTGAGACTAGTGCTATACAGGACATACACTGCAGGCTATATAAGGCAGGATCTGATCCTATGTCCCTGAGACTAGTGTTATACAGGACATACACTGCAGGCTATATAAGGCAGGATCTGGTCCTATGTCCCCGAGACTAGTGTTATACAGGACATACACTGCAGGCTATATAAGGCAGGATCTGGTCCTATGTCCCTGAGACTAGTGTTATACAGGACATACACTGCAGGCTATATAAGGCAGGATCTGGTCCTATGTCCCTGAGACTAGTGTTATACAGGACATACACTGCAGGCTATATAAGGCAGGATCTGATCCTATGTCCCTGAGACTAGTGCTATACAGGACATACACTGCAGGCAGAGGCGTAACTAAGGTTTCTGGAGCCCAGGGCAAGATGGAAAATGGCGCCCCCCCCCCCCCCCCCCCCCCCCACCTAAAAAAAACAACAAAAAAACACTAAAAGAAGCATGTGCACGCGCCGAAGGTGTGCGCGCCAAAAAAAAGGGCGTGGTCACACTCAAGAAGGGGTGTGGCTATGCTCCAGAAGGGGTGTGGCCACTGAAAATGGCCCACAGTGCCGGATACAGTGCCCCACTCAGTGCCGGATACAGTGCCCCACTCAGTGCCCCACTCAGTGCCGGATACAGTGCCCCACTCAGTGCCCCACTCAGTGCCGGATACAGTGCCCCACTCAGTGCCGGATACAGTGCCCCACTCAGTGCCGGATACAGTGCCCCACTCAGTGCCGGATACAGTGCCCCACTCAGTGCCGGATACAGTGCCCCACAGTGCTGGATACATGCCCCACAGTGCCAGGCCCCCCCCCCGTTCCGCCGCCGGACCCCCCCTGCCCTGTCACTCACCTGTGAGGGGAGGAGAGCGCAGCGCCTCTCCTTTCCCTCGCTGCTCCCTCCGGACGCCGGCGACTGTCTGGCGCCGGTTCGCTAGCCAATCAGAGCTCGCAGACCGGCAGCCAATCAGGAGCCGGTCCGCAAGCCCCGATTGGCTAGCGCCGGAGACCGGACACGGCAGCGCTGCTGGCAGCGCTGCTAGTGCTCCAGCGGCGGTGAGGGGAGGGAGAGACGCTGCGCTCTCTCCTCCCCTCACATTTAGGTGTAACGGGGCGAGTGGGGCATGATGCCCTGGACGCCGGCGGCGCCCCCCTCTCCTGGGCCTGCCAGGGCGCCCAGGGCACGTGCCCCACTCGCCCTACCCTAGTTACGCCTCTGACTGCAGGCTATATAAGGCAGGAGGATCTGACCCTATGTCCCTGAGACTAGTGTTATACAGGACATACACTGCAGGATATATAAGGCAGGATCTAATCCTATGTCCCTGAGACTAGTGCTATACAGGATATACACTGCAGGCTATATAAGGCAGGATCTAATCCTATGTCCCTGAGACTAGTGTTATACAGGACATACACTGCAGGCTATATAAGGCAGGATCTGATCCTATGACCCTGAGACTAGTGTTATACAGGACATACACTGCAGGATATATAAGGCAGGATCTAATCCTATGTCCCTGAGACTAGTGTTATACAGGACATACACTGCAGGCTATATAAGGCAGGATCTGATCCTATGTCCCTGAGACTAGTGATATACAGGACATACACTGCAGGCTATATAAGGCAGGATCTGGTCCTATGTCCCTGAGACTAGTGTTATACAGGACATACACTGCAGGCTATATAAGGCAGGATCTGTTCCTATGTCCCTGAGACTAGTGATATACAGGATATACACTGCAGGCTATATAAGGCAGGATCTGGTCCTATGTCCCTGAGACTAGTGTTATACAGGACATACACTGCAGGCTATATAAGGCAGGATCTGGTCCTATGTCCCTGAGACTAGTGCTATACAGGACATACACTGCAGGCTATATAAGGCAGGATCTGGTCCTATGTCCCTGAGACTAGTGCTATACAGGACATACACTGCAGGCTATATAAGGCAGGATCTGGTCCTATGTCCCTGAGACTAGTGCTATACAGGACATACACTGCAGGCTATATAAGGCAGGATCTGGTCCTATGTCCCTGAGACTAGTGCTATACAGGACATACACTGCAGGCTATATAAGGCAGGATCTGGTCCTATGTCCCTGAGACTAGTGCTATACAGGACATACACTGCAGGCTATATAAGGCAGGATCTGGTCCTATGTCCCTGAGACTAGTGCTATACAGGACATACACTGCAGGCTATATAAGGCAGGATCTGGTCCTATGTCCCTGAGACTAGTGTTATACAGGACATACACTGCAGGCTATATAAAGGCAGGATCTGGTCCTATGTCCCTGAGACTAGTGTTATACAGGACATACACTGCAGGCTATATAAGGCAGGATCTGGTCCTATGTCCCTGAGACTAGTGTTATACAGGACATACACTGCAGGCTATATAAGGCAGGATCTGGTCCTATGTCCCTGAGACTAGTGTTATACAGGACATACACTGCAGGCTATATAAAGGCAGGATCTGGTCCTATGATCTCTATGCGGGCGGGACTGTCCTGTATGCAATGAGAGCAAACACAGACCTTTGTCCTGTTAATAATGATTAGTTACACATGGAGACGCCGTACTAAGGCATTTATCGATTGATCCAAGTAGGTGACTTGGGGTGCAGCATTGAGCTCTCACAGAAATATGGCAGTGTGCAGCGATTCTATAATGTACTGTGTAGCTATTCTGATTAATTTTCCATGTAAAGAGATGCAATGTGTGTCCCTTTGGCCCCGCTCCATGATATTTTCCTGACACTGGGGGCAGTGCTGCAGTTTTGCGATTCACAGTGTATACCATCATGGTACCTGCCCCGCCCACTTCACCCAACAGGTGGAGGGGTAGTCACCAAGAGACTCTTCCCAAATTCTTGTGCCTCCGGGAAATTCTGGGAGAGTGGGTCAGCATGATGCACAGAGAAAAGGGGGAGTAATGTTATAGCAAGCCAAAATCCCTTAGGTAATATTATTATTAATTATTTTTTGTTATTAACATAAAAGTATGAAATTACTACCCTACACACTCAGTAATGCCCCATATTACGTCCCACACAGTAATTCCCCTTGCACCATATTATGCCCCACACAGTAATGGTAGATGCTAGAACCAAATGGGCTAAAGGACCTCTGACATCAGGGGGAGGAGCCAGGCTGGCGGGATAGTACTTTCCACCAACTGGTCCCTTTAGTAACCCGAGCGTGAAGCGTGGTTAGCCCATGAAGGTACATTTCGGGTAATCTGTTCGGCTCTAGCTCCCCCCGGTGATGTCAGAGGTCCTTTCCCCAACTTGTGGCCTAATCCAGACCTGATCGCTGTTGTGCGAAATCGTACAGCGGACGATTATCGGTTGACTGCGCATGTGGATGTATCATAGTGCGCAGGTGCGAGGCTAAATGACGAAAAAATCCTACGTCTTTTATGATCATTAGGAGAACTCAGGCTGATTGACAGGAAGCGGGCGTATGTGGGGGTGGTAACCGATTCTGGGAGTGTCCGTAAACGCAGGCGCTCCCAAGTGTTTTCAGGGCGGGTGTGTGACGTCAGCTCCGGCCCCGATCAGCCCGATTCTATCGCAGTGTAGGAGTAAGTCCTGGGCTACGCACAGGGCGGATATTCACTCTATCTAGGCGGCGACTATCTGATCGCAAACCTCTGCAAATTCACAGAGGAGCGATCAGGCCTGAATTAGGAACTTGGCTTTAGCCATAACCGTGAGCTCATCATTGATGTATCGGTTACTAGAGGTCCATTAGGACCTCTAGCAAGAGGTAGGAAGGAAAAGATCCATGCTGGTAGTGTCTAGTTTCCCTTCGTGGAGAGGACCTTTCCCATAACCCCCTGGGTCCCATGCTAGAGGAGACTTGCTTGAGGTCCAGTAGGACCTCTAGCATGTCTCCTCTCAGGTGGTGGCCATTTTGCCAGGGACATTTTGAGCTGTAGTCCATGTCTGCATGAAATACAGCTATAGACAGTGGTTGTGGCGCCCTGTGTGATTGCACGGCTCGCCCGGCCCTAGAAACGGCGCCGAATGGAGCGAATATACAAATAGATAATGCAACTATAAGAAAGAGGGGAAGATACGGTAATCATGTACACCTGCAGCCCCTGGCAGTGAGAGGTAAGTACACCTGCAGCCCCTGGCAGTGAGAGGTAAGTACACCTGCAGCCCCTGGCAGTGAGAGGTAAGTACACCTGCAGCCCCTGGCAGTGAGAGGTAAGTACACCTGCAGCCCCTGACAGTGAGAGGTAAGTACACCTGCAGCCCCTGACAGTGAGAGGTGAGTACACCTGCAGCCCCTGACAGTGAGAGGTGAGTACACCTGCAGCCCCTGACAGTGAGAGGTAAGTACACCTGCAGCCCCTGACAGTGAGAGGTGAGTACACCTGCAGCCCCTGACAGTGAGAGGTGAGTACACCTGCAGCACCTGGCAGTGAGAGGTAAGTACACCTGCAGCCCCTGGCAGTGAGAGGTAAGTACACCTGCAGCCCCTGGCAGTGAGAGGTAAGTACACCTGCAGCCCCTGACAGGGAGAGGTATGAGGAAGGTAATGTGATGTCTCACCTGCAGCCAGAGCCCCCAGTATGAGGCTGTACAGTACAATTCCTTTCATCAGAGCCCCCATGTCTCAGCAGCGTGCAGCGTTACCAGCAGATCCCCGGAGTGTGAGTGAGAGTTGCTGTCTGTGGGCTGATACTCTGTCCCCAGGGCACGCCTGTAACATGAGCCTCTCCAGGAGGACACAATGCTCTGCTGCTGGGCCTCTCTCTTTATTGATTATTGCCATCACCTGTGGGGAAACACCTTTCTTATCCATTCACCTCTGCAAAACAGGTGCCGGCAATCATACATTGAGCCTGATATATCAATAGTTATTTGCATTAAAAAAGAGATAAATTTCACTTTTCGCATTTTTTAAGTATCGTCTGAATGTATGTAAGTTTTTATATTTTATTTATCGGGGTATTTTATCGCTAATTTATTCTCTAACGTCTATTGAAAATTAATGGGAACTTTATGTATCACAGGATTATCGTGAAAATAGACTAATACCCCTTTCACATCGCACTAAAAACCCGGTATCGACACGGAATATTGCCGTGTCGAAACGGGTCAGTGTGCGATGTGAAAGGTCCTTTTCAGAATTAGCGGGTCGCCTGACCCGGTAATTCAACCCAGTAAAAAAGAAGGGTTATTACCGGTTGATTACAGGGTCAGGCGCAGTGTGAATGGTAGCCGTTCCAATGCGACACGGCTCCCATTCACAGCATAGGCAGAGGCGGCGCAGGAGATGAGCTCATCTCCCGGCGCCGCCTCCACCCCCGCCCCAGCTGCTGCTGCTGCGCCCTCCACTGCTATGGCAACCGACCCGGTATATTGCTGGGTCGGAAAGCCAGCAACGGAGTGCAAATGCCGGATCCCACCCGGTAAGTACACGTTTCTCTTACCGGGTAGGATCCGGCATTTGCGATCTGAATGCAGCATAACTTTTCATAGCTTTTTTTTCAAGCTTTTGCTGGTGAGTTTAGCAATAGGCCATGATTGTTCTTGTAGTTCCACCTCTAAATGTACTTTTTTTACAAAAAGAATATGATAAAATATCTCCATAGAAACATTCTCTCATATATATATCTATATATATATATATATCTATATATATATATCTATATATATATATATATATATATATATATATAAAAGGACAAAAGCAGTGGCACTCCAAGGTTTAGTAAAAATATAAACAATTCCTGTATTGAAAAATCGTCACATCTGCCCAATGTTTGGGGGCCCATACACGCCTTGATAAAGGGGCTACGGGCCCCACAACGTTGGCCAGATGTGACGATTTTTCAATACAGGAATTGTTTATATTTTTACTAAACCCTGGAGTGCCACTGCTTTTGTCCTTCTATCCATTACCATTTGCCGCGGAGGGCACCTAGGTCTTTGGCTTGTCTGCAAAGAGTGCCGGGCCTCTTGCTCCGCCCACCCCTGCTGCTATGGTAACCGACCTGGCAAATTGCCGGGATGGTATGCCTGCTGTAAAGGTGCATACACACGGAGCGATATAACTGAGCGATTTTGACTATATAGTCAAAATCGCTCAGAAAGTTAGTGCAGATCGCTCCGTGTGTATACAGGCAGCGATAGCGATGCGCGTCCCCGCTAAGTCGCTATCGCTGGGAAAAATAGTCAGTGCCGGCAAGTCAATTTTGGCTATGTAGCTGGTAAAGTTAGTTAAAATCGCTAGAGGCCAGTGATTTTTCCCAGCGATAGCGATGTTGCAGGCAGCGGTGGTGCGGGCGGCGACGGGTTGTGGCGGCGGTGCGGGCGGCGGCGGCGGTGTGGGCGGCGGCGGGTTGCGGCGGCGGTGCGGGCGGCGGCGGGTGGCGGTGTGGGCGGCGGCGGTGCGGGTGGCGGTGTGGGCGGCGGCGGGTTGCGGCAGCGGTGCGGGCGGCGGAAATTTACCTTTCTCTTGCAGAGTTTGGCAGCGGAGCGGTACCAGTTTCAAAAATGGCGCCTCAGCGTCATTTTTGAAATTCAAGATGGCCGCCGCGAGCCAATCACGGCTCGCCGCGTCATCGCCCCGCCCCCTCCCGCTGACTTATATAAGTCAGCGCGAGGCAGCGGCTTTCAGTCCGACGGCGGAGGAGGAGCGGAGAAGAGCTCCTGAAGACGCCGTGGAAGTCCTGGATGGGCGGCGGCTATGCAAAAGAGCTTAGCAGCCGCCGCCCACCAGGTGAAGACGCCGGAGCAAGACCCCAGAAGCCCTGGGGAGGTGGCGCCCCCCCAGGTGAAGACGCCGGAAGCCCTGGGAAGGCGGCGGCCATGCAAAAGAGCTTAAAGGCCGCCGCCCCCAGGTGAAGACCCAGTTTAATAAAGGATTTTTAAAAGAATGTGTTTGGTTTTGTTTTTTATATTTTCTTTACAGGTGGACTACAGGTGCCAGCGGGCCCTTTATGTCCGGGCATGCTGGCACTTGTGGTTCTCCAAGTGCCAGCATGCTGGGGCAGGCTTGCTGGGACCTATAGGCCTCCTGTAAAGAACAATATTACTATTGAAAGGCTATCAGCCTCCCATCCACCGGCCCACGGATGGGGGGGACAGCCTCGGGCTTCACCCCTGGCCCTTGGGTGGCTGGAGGGGGGGATCCCTTGATTTAAGGGGTCCTCACTCCAGTGTACCCCGGCCAGGGGTGACTAGTTGGGGGGGTAATGGCACGACCGCAGGGACCAATATAAAAGTGTCCCCCGGCTGTGGCATTATCTCCCTGGCTAGTGGAGCCCGGTGCTGGTTTGGGAAATACGGGGGACCGCTATGTCTTTTGTCCCCCGTATTTTTTAAACCAGGACCGGACGCAGAGCCCGGTGCTGGTTGTCTAAATATGGGGGAACCCTACTCATTTTTTCCTCTGTATTTTAACAACCAGGACTGGCTCAAAGAGCCCGAGGCTGGTTTTACATAGGAGGGGGGACCCCACGCAAATTTTTTTTTTTAACTTTTAGCTATTTAAATACCAGCCACCCTGTAAATTCATCCTATATATGACACTCATCCCCTTATTTAAATGGGATAGTCAAAATCTCCCATAGCCAAAATCTCTTGCATAGTTAGACAAAATCTCTGGTAAAGTTAGTCAAAATCTCTCATAGCCAAAATCTCTCCGTGTGTATGCACCTTAAGGGCTGTTTCACACACTCCGGTTTTCCCCGGATGGCAAAAAGCCGGTGACACTTTGTCCGGCTTTTTGCCATCCGGGAGAGTCTTTCACACACAACGGTTTGGTGCCGTGTTTAAGGCTGTGCGCATGCGCAGCAGCAGCACGGCACAAAAAACCCGTTGCATGTGAAAGCGCCCATTCACACACGTAACTCACTGCCTGTAAGGACGGCACGGCCCCGGCACGGCAGCCGGACCTTTCAGTGGATATTTCCGGCTGCAAGCCGGCAGCCGTGCCGGGGGCCGTGCCGTGTGAATTGATACATTGCTCTGCATGTGTCTCAGCAGCATGGCCACTGCAAAAAGCTGTCCGGTATTTTGCCGGCCGGCGCTGCCCGGAGTGTGTGTAATAGCCCTTAGGGTCCAATGCCGGATCCCACCCAGGATGGACACGTTTCCAATTCCCGGGTGGGATCTGGCATTGGCGGTGTGAAAGGGGTGTAAAGTAGCTACTCTATTCTGCTGTAGGTCAGGTATGTGCTGAACGCCACCATGGAACTCACTACGCATGTCCGGCTCTGAAACAGAGCACGCGCAATTCATTTCATTTTTTAAAAATGCGATAAAACGACTGGAAAGTAGAGCGATAATTATCACATTTTTGGGCTTTTATTCCAATCACATTTCCGATTAAAAAAAAATTATACGGTAAAAAAAGTCACGAAAAACACACGATAAGTGATGAAAAAATGTCCAAACTTATTATATTTTTGATACATAGGCCCAATTAAGAGGAAAGTCCAGAAGCAGAACATTGTGTCCCTGCTGGAGAAGGTCATGTTGGGAGGTATGGACTTGTCACTGGCTGATACACTGTACAGGGTATGTAGATCTAAAGCCTTACTTACGCTGTATCAGGGTATAGAGCAATCCCGCTTTCTGACATCAGACCCAGGAAACTGACGGGTATAGCATGCCGGCAAATTCCTGGGTCTGAGCTCCATGACCCTGATCGGGAGAAGGGTCGTGGACCTGGGAATTGGGTCGTTTGCATTCAGACATACCAAAATCCCGGGTGGATGGGCATTCATGTGCATAAACCTGGGATTTTGATGCATGTGTGAAAGGGGAACAAGTGCAGCTACAGGATCTGTTCTTACAGTCTCTCCTGCTGGCTACATGGCCGGGAGATACTGTACTACACTCAGCCACGGGCAAAAGTAGCAAATTATACTTACCGATAATTTCATTTCTTCAAGATTCTCCATGGCAGCCATTACTCTGGGATTTTATCCCTACTCCTAGGTTTTAGACAGGAAGGTGTTTTTTTTCTATTTTACGCTCCGCCTCCGCTGGGAATATAGGTCCGTCCGCTCCTGGCTTCCCCAGTCTTTTGAGTGTCTCCTTGACGGAGCCTAAGAAAAAACAAAGATAAGTATAATTTGCTACTTTCTTCTACGCTACTCCATGGCAGCCATTACTCTGGGATGTACCAAAGCATCCTAGTAGGGAGGGAAATAAACCACACAGAGCCCAAATGATGCTTAAAGTAATATATATTTTTTTTTAACATCAATAAATTTTATTGGATTATATAGTAAATGCAAAAAGAAAAAAGAGGAGGGGGGGTACAGAGGAAAAAAAAAAAAAACAGGGTGGGGAGGGATGTACACGTCAATGAAATGCAACATACATTTGAGACAGTTAACATATCGCCAAGCAGGTATTCAGGTATCCTAGCCATATTAACAGATGAAAATGTGAAGGGCTAGTTCGATAGGGTTTTACCTTTAGGGAGAAAACAATTGATAACATTATACACATAACCGCCAGTACAGACCAAAGGGATAGTATGGGAGATGGAGCATCAAGAAGTAGAAGGTTCCTCATTCAGACTAAATTGTAAAGGGGATGTCTTCCCTGGGTGTGATATGAGAGCGGAACCTTCCCCCTCCGTGACGTATTCATGCCAATGGAACCATCGCATAATGGGAGAGGAAGCAGAGGAAGAATAAGGCACACATTCAGTTTCCATGATATAGTGGAAATGAACTTTATGAAACACTTTTAGAGTAGGAGGGACTAACGCTTGTTTCCAGACTTGGGCCAAGGTTGCCCTTGCTGCTATACAAATGTGTCCCAATAAGTACCTTTGGGAGGCTGAGACCTCTAGGGGATACATATGTAGGAGAGCTAAAGCTGGGGATGGGCTTAAAGATAGACATAGCACTTTATTTATCAGCGTAAATACTTCTGCCCAGAAAGTATGAAGAAGAGGACATGACCAGAAAATGTGATACAAATGTCCTATTTCTCCGCAATTTCTCCAACATAGTGGTGAGCAGGAGGGCCAAAATGTGTGCAGTCTGTCCGGGGTCAGGTATAACCTATTCAATAATTTAACATGCATTTCTGAATGGTTTAAGCAGCGTGACATGCGAAATGTTAATCGATATAATTGCTCCCATTGTGTCTCTGCTATGGAAATACTTAAGTCCCTCTCCCAGCGCTTCTGAGCATTAGATTTTTGGTATGGGACCAATGAGATGAGTGCATTGTACCAATAAGTTATATCTTTAGTTGATGTAGGCAATACCACGCGGGATAGGATAGACTGAACTAAAGAGCTGGGGGGTGTTTGTACAGTGGGTAGACTCCTAAACCAGTGTCTGATTTGGAAATTGTGGAATAGTTCAGTACTCGGGAGGGAGAATTTATCCTGCAATTGGGCGAATGAAAGGAAGGCAGTTCCATCTAATAAGTCTCCAAGGGAATGAATATTACACGCATTCCACGTAGAGACATGTAAATTGGGAATCAATTTACTCACTGCTTTAAGTGAAAGGGCAGTGTAGGGGGTAGTAATGCCAGGGAGCTTACTCATCAAACTATCCCATATTCGTAAAGAGGAAGCTGTAGAGGGGAGGATGGGCAAGTCATTGGGACGTAGGGCTTTAGGAGTCCACAACAAATCTGCTAAGGGGTATCTTGTGCTACCGTCATCCTCAATGTGGGCCCACAAGGATATGGGGTTGGAGGAGTTCCAAGATTTCAGTTGGGCAAGCACACATGCTTCCTGATACATATTTAGGTCGGGTAATGCGAGACCTCCCCTGTGTCGGGGGAGTATCATTCTAGCATGTGCCAATTTTGGGGGGTGCGATTTCCACAGATATTTTGTCAAGACAATTCTACATTTATCGAGATATGGTTTGGGGAAAGTATAAGGTATAGTGCGAAATAGATACATAAGTTTCGGTAATAGGGACATTTTAAAGGCAGCCAACCGACCCAGCCAGGATATTTCATACAAGAGCCATGAGGATGTCAGGGTCTGGAGAGTGAGTATCAGGGGAGGGAGATTTAAATCGAAAACAGTAGAGGAGGTAGGGGGAATATGAATCCCTAGGTATGTAAGTGAGTTAAGTTTCCAGTTGTATGGATATTGAGATCGTAAAGCAGCCGTGAGTGTATCGGGTAAGTGGACAGGTAAAGCGTCAGTTTTAGTTGTGTTTAGTTTGTAGTATGAGGCCTCACTGAAGCCGTGTAATATCGAATGTAGATGCGGGAGAGAAGAGGAGGGTCGAGATACAAAGAGAAGAACGTCGTCGGCAAAGAGACACAACTTATGGGAAAGTCCCCCATGGGTCAGGCCGGGGAATGCTGCATCCGCTCTGATTTTAGCCGCCAGGGGTTCAATGCCAAGAGCATATATCAAAGGTGAGAGGGGGCAACCTTGGCGAGTTCCATTAGTGATTGGGAAGGCGTCCGATAAGAATCCATTGCTAAATACCCTTGCTGACGGTAGAGTGTACAATGCTAAGATTGACGTCAGAATCTGGGCTGAGAAGCCAAATTTAACTAAAACAGTACGCATGTACAGCCAATTTAATCTGTCGAACGCCTTCTCAGCATCCAACGAAAGTAACAAGAATCCCTCGGTGTCAGAGGCCCTATCAATTAAATTGAAGACCCTGCGGGTATTGTCAGAGGCCTGTCTTCCAGATACGAATCCGACCTGGTCAGGATGAATTAACAGCGGTAAATAAACACTGAGTCGGGATGCTATCATTTTAGCATAGAGCTTAACATCGCTATTAAGTAATGCAATTGGTCTGTAGTTATGGCAGTGAGCAGGGTCTTTCCCAGGTTTGGGTATAGCTACCACCTGGGCCTCCAGCATTTCCTTAGGAAAGGCACCAGTACTGGTTATATCATTAAACAGAGTAGTCAAAATGGGGGAGAGATGGTCTGTAAAGGAAGTATAGAAGTCGTTAATAAACCCATCGGGGCCAGGGGCCTTATCCTTTGGGAGGGATTTAATCGTGGCTTCGACCTCTAATGCAGTCCAAGGGGCGTTTAAGGCATCTAGCTGATCAGGAGTCAAGGTGGGGAGGTTGACCGAAGAAAGGAATGCTTGTATAGAGTCAAGAGTAGGCTGGAATGTGAGGGGGTCAGAGTGTAAATTATACAATTTAGTGTAGTAGTCTGCGAATTGATTAGCGATATCTAGAGGGTTGGCAAGCTTAGAGCCTGCGGGGGAGAGAATAAATGTAATTCTATTGCGAGCTCGTTGGGCCCGAAGTCTGCGAGCGAGCATTTTACCGGGTCTATTGCCTACTAAGTAAAATTTCTGTCGTAATCTGTTCAGGGCTGCCTGGGTCCTAAAAACCAAAAGTTTTTGTAATTGGCTGCAAATGTCAGACAATTCCTTACGCAAAAGCCGGGTGGGTTGCTTTTTATTCTTATCTTCGGCTATTTTAAGTCTCTGTTCCAGGTCTAGTTGGAGTTGTTTCGCTTGCTTTTTAAGCGTAGCTCCAGCCTGGATAGCGGAACCACGGACAACCGCTTTTAACGCACACCAGTAATTTGGTAAAGAAGTGTCTGACGGGGAATTAGTGTCTGTATACAGGGACATGCAATCGGAGATAATTTTTTTGGCCAACGGGTCATGTAGTAGATGGTAGAGATGAGCGCCTGAAATTTTTCGGGTTTTGTGTTTTGGTTTTGGGTTCGGTTCCGCGGCCGTGTTTTGGGTTCGAACGCGTTTTGGCAAAACCTCACCGAATTTTTTTTGTCGGATTCGGGTGTGTTTTGGATTCGGGTGTTTTTTTCAAAAAACACTAAAAAACAGCTTAAATCATAGAATTTGGGGGTCATTTTGATCCCAAAGTATTATTAACCTCAAAAACCATAATTTACACTCATTTTCAGTCTATTCTGAATACCTCACACCTCACAATATTATTTTTAGTCCTAAAATTTGCACCGAGGTCGCTGTGTGAGTAAGATAAGCGACCCTAGTGGCCGACACAAACACCGGGCCCATCTAGGAGTGGCACTGCAGTGTCACGCAGGATGTCCCTTCCAAAAAACCCTCCCCAAACAGCACATGACGCAAAGAAAAAAAGAGGCGCAATGAGGTAGCTGTGTGAGTAAGATTAGCGACCCTAGTGGCCGACACAAACACCGGGCCCATCTAGGAGTGGCACTGCAGTGTCACGCAGGATGGCCCTTCCAAAAAAACCCTCCCCAAACAGCACATGACGCAAAGAAAAAAAGAGGCGCAATGAGGTAGCTGTGTGAGTAAGATTAGCGACCCTAGTGGCCGACACAAACACCGGGCCCATCTAGGAGTGGCACTGCAGTGTCACGCAGGATGTCCCTTCCAAAAAACCCTCCCCAAACAGCACATGACGCAAAGAAAAAAAGAGGCGCAATGAGGTAGCTGTGTGAGTAAGATTAGCGACCCTAGTGGCCGACACAAACACCGGGCCCATCTAGGAGTGGCACTGCAGTGTCACGCAGGATGTCCCTTCCAAAAAACCCTCCCCAAACAGCACATGACGCAAAGAAAAAAAGAGGCGCAATGAGGTAGCTGACTGTGTGAGTAAGATTAGCGACCCTAGTGGCCGACACAAACACCGGGCCCATTTAGGAGTGGCACTGCAGTGTCACGCAGGATGTCCCTTCCAAAAAACCCTCCCCAATCAGCACATGATGCAAAGAAAAAGAAAAGAAAAAAGAGGTGCAAGATGGAATTGTCCTTGGGCCCTCCCACCCACCCTTATGTTGTATAAACAAAACAGGACATGCACACTTTAACCAACCCATCATTTCAGTGACAGGGTCTGCCACACGACTGTGACTGATATGACGGGTTGGTTTGGACCCCCCCCAAAAAAGAAGCAATTAATCTCTCCTTGCACAAACTGGCTCTACAGAGGCAAGATGTCCACCTCATCATCACCCTCCGATATATCACCGTGTACATCCCCCTCCTCACAGATTATCAATTCGTCCCCACTGGAATCCACCATCTCAGCTCCCTGTGTACTTTGTGGAGGCAATTGCTGCTGGTCAATGTCTCCGCGGAGGAATTGATTATAATTAATTTTAATGAACATCATCTTCTCCACATTTTCTGGATGTAACCTCGTACGCCGATTGCTGACAAGGTGAGCGGCGGCACTAAACACTCTTTCGGAGTACACACTTGTGGGAGGGCAACTTAGGTAGAATAAAGCCAGTTTGTGCAAGGGCCTCCAAATTGCCTCTTTTTCCTGCCAGTATAAGTACGGACTGTGTGACGTGCCTACTTGGATGCGGTCACTCATATAATCCTCCACCATTCTATCAATGTTGAGAGAATCATATGCAGTGACAGTAGACGACATGTCCGTAATCGTTGTCAGGTCCTTCAGTCCGGACCAGATGTCAGCATCAGCAGTCGCTCCAGACTGCCCTGCATCACCGCCAGCGGGTGGGCTCGGAATTCTGAGCCTTTTCCTCGCACCCCCAGTTGCGGGAGAATGTGAAGGAGGAGATGTTGACAGGTCGCGTTCCGCTTGACTTGACAATTTTGTCACCAGCAGGTCTTTCAACCCCAGCAGACTTGTGTCTGCTGGAAAGAGAGATCCAAGGTAGGCTTTAAATCTAGGATCGAGCACGGTGGCCAAAATGTAGTGCTCTGATTTCAACAGTTTGACCACCCGTGAATCCTTGTTAAGCGAATTAAGGGCTCCATCCACAAGTCCCACATGCCTAGCGGAATCGCTCCGTGTTAGCTCCTCCTTCAATGTCTCCAGCTTCTTCTGCAAAAGCCTGATGAGGGGAATGACCTGACTCAGGCTGGCAGTGTCTGAACTGACTTCACGTGTGGCAAGTTCAAAGGGCATCAGAACCTTGCACAACGTTGAAATCATTCTCCACTGCGCCTGAGACAGGTGCATTCCACCTACTATATCGTGCTCAATTGTATAGGCTTGAATGGCCTTTTGCTGCTCCTCCAACCTCTGAAGCATATAGAGGGTTGAATTCCACCTCGTTACCACTTCTTGCTTCAGATGATGGCAGGGCAGGTTCAGTAGTTTTTGGTGGTGCTCCAGACTTCTGTACGTGGTGCCTGTACGCCGAAAGTGTCCCGCAATTCTTCTGGCCACCGACAGCATCTCTTGCACGCCCCTGTCGTTTTTTAAAAAATTCTGCACCACCAAATTCAAGGTATGTGCAAAACATGGGACGTGCTGGAATTTGCCCATATTTAATGCACACACAATATTGCTGGCGTTGTCCGATGCCACAAATCCACAGGAGAGTCCAATTGGGGTAAGCCATTCCGCGATGATCTTCCTCAGTTGCCGTAAGAGGTTTTCAGCTGTGTGCGTATTCTGGAAACCGGTGATACAAAGCGTAGCCTGCCTAGGAAAGAGTTGGCGTTTGCGAGATGCTGCTACTGGTGCCGCCGCTGCTGTTCTTGCGGCGGGAGTCCATACATCTACCCAGTGGGCTGTCACAGTCATATAGTCCTGACCCTGCCCTGCTCCACTTGTCCACATGTCCGTGGTTAAGTGGACATTGGGTACAGCTGCATTTTTTAGGACACTGGTGACTCTTTTTCTGAGGTCTGTGTACATTTTCGGTATCGCCTGCCTAGAGAAATGGAACCTAGATGGTATTTGGTACCGGGGACACAGTACCTCCAACAAGTCTCTAGTTGGCTCTGCAGTAATGATGGATACCGGAACCACGTTTCTCACCACCCAGGATGTCAAGGCCTCAGTTATCCGCTTTGCAGCAGGATGACTGCTGTGATATTTCATCTTCCTCGCAAAGGACTGTTGGACAGTCAATTGCTTGGTGGAAGTAGTAAAAGTGGTCTTACGACTTCCCCTCTGGGATGACCATCGACTCCCAGCAGCAACAACAGCAGCGCCAGCAGCAGTAGGCGTTACACGCAAGGATGCATCGGAGGAATCCCAGGCAGGAGAGGACTCGTCAGAATTGCCAGTGACATGGCCTGCAGGACTATTGGCATTCCTGGGGAAGGAGGAAATTGACACTGAGGGAGTTGGTGGGGTGGTTTGGTTACAAGAGGAAGGGATTTACTGGTCAGTGGACTGCTTCCGCTGTCGGCCCAAGTTTTTGAACTTGTCACTGACTTATTATGAATGCGCTGCAGGTGACGTATAAGGGAGGATGTTCCGAGGTGGTTAACGTCCTTACCCCTACTTATTACAGCTTGACAAAGGGAACACACGGCTTGACACCTGTTGTCCGCATTTCTGGTGAAATACTTCCACACCGAAGAGCTGATTTTTTTGGTATTTTCACCAGGCATGTCAACGGCCATATTCCTACCACGGACAACAGGTGTCTCCCCGGGTGCCTGACTTAAACAAACCACCTCACCATCAGAATCCTCCTGGTCAATTTCCTCCCCAGCGCCAGCAACACCCATATCCTCCTCATCCTGGTGTACTTCAACACTGACATCTTCAATCTGACTATCAGGAACTGGACTGCGGGTGCTCCTTCCATCACTTGCAGGGGGCGTGCAAATGGTGGAAGGCGCATGCTCTTCACGTCCAGTGTTGGGAAGGTCAGGCATCGCAACCGACACAATTGGAGTCGGACTCTCCTTGTGGATTTGGGATTTCGAAGAACGCACAGTTCTTTGCGGTGCTACTGCTTTTGCCAGCTTTAGTCTTTTCATTTTTCTAGCGAGAGGCTGAGTGCTTCCATCCTCATGTGAAGCTGAACCACTAGCCATGAACATAGGCCAGGGCCTCAGCCGTTCCTTGCCACTCCGTGTGGTAAATGGCATATTGGCAAGTTTACGCTTCTCCTCCGACAATTTTATTTTAGGTTTTGGAGTCCTTTTTTTACTGATATTTGGTGTTTTGGATTTGACATGCTCTGTACTATGACATTGGGCATCGGCCTTGGCAGACGACGTTGCTGGCATTTCATCGTCTCGGCCATGACTAGTGGCAGCAGCTTCAGCACGAGGTGGAAGTGGATCTTGATCTTTCCCTAATTTTGGAACCTCAACATTTTTGTTCTCCATATTTTAATAGGCACAACTAAAAGGCACCTCAGGTAAACAATGGAGATGGATGGATTGGATACTAGTATACAATTATGGACGGGCTGCCGAGTGCCGACACAGAGGTAGCCACAGCCGTGAACTACCGCACTGTACTGTGTCTGCTGCTAATATATAGACTGGTTGATAAAGAGATAGTATACTCGTAACTAGTATGTATGTATAAAGAAAGAAAAAAAAACCACGGTTAGGTGGTATATACAATTATGGACGGGCTGCCGAGTGCCGACACAGAGGTAGCCACAGCCGTGAACTACCGCACTGTACTGTGTCTGCTGCTAATATATAGACTGGTTGATAAAGAGATAGTATACTCGTAACTAGTATGTATGTATAAAGAAAGAAAAAAAAACCACGGTTAGGTGGTATATACAATTATGGACGGGCTGCCGAGTGCCGACACAGAGGTAGCCACAGCCGTGAACTACCGCACTGTACTGTGTCTGCTGCTAATATATAGACTGGTTGATAAAGAGATAGTATACTCGTAACTAGTATGTATGTATAAAGAAAGAAAAAAAAACCACGGTTAGGTGGTATATACAATTATGGACGGGCTGCCGAGTGCCGACACAGAGGTAGCCACAGCCGTGAACTACCGCACTGTACTGTGTCTGCTGCTAATATATAGACTGGTTGATAAAGAGATAGTATACTCGTAACTAGTATGTATGTATAAAGAAAGAAAAAAAAAACCACGGTTAGGTGGTATATACAATTATGGACGGGCTGCCGAGTGCCGACACAGAGGTAGCCACAGCCGTGAACTACCGCACTGTACTGTGTCTGCTGCTAATATATAGACTGGTTGATAAAGAGATAGTATACTCGTAACTAGTATGTATGTATAAAGAAAGAAAAAAAAACCACGGTTAGGTGGTATATACAATTATGGACGGGCTGCCGAGTGCCGACACAGAGGTAGCCACAGCCGTGAACTACCGCACTGTACTGTGTCTGCTGCTAATATAGACTGGTTGATAAAGAGATAGTATACTCGTAACTAGTATGTATGTATAAAGAAAGAAAAAAAAACCACGGTTAGGTGGTATATACAATTATGGACGGGCTGCCGAGTGCCGACACAGAGGTAGCCACAGCCGTGAACTACCGCACTGTACTGTGTCTGCTGCTAATATAGACTGGTTGATAAAGAGATAGTATACTCGTAACTAGTATGACTATAAAGAAAGAAAAAAAAACCACGGTTAGGTGGTATATACAATTATGGACGGGCTGCCGAGTGCCGACACAGAGGTAGCCACAGCCGTGAACTACCGCACTGTACTGTGTCTGCTGCTAATATAGACTGGTTGATAAAGAGATAGTATACTACTAATATTATATATACTGGTGGTCAGGTCACTGGTCACTAGTCACACTGGCAGTGGCACTCCTGCAGCAAAAGTGTGCACTGTTTAATTTTAATATAATATTATGTACTCCTGGCTCCTGCTATAACCTATAACTGGCACTGCAGTGCTCCCCAGTCTCCCCCACAATTATAAGCTGTGTGAGCTGAGCACAGTCAGATATATATATACATTGATGCAGCACACTGGGCTGAGCAGTGCACACAGATATGGTATGTGACTGAGTCACTGTGTGTATCGTTTTTTTCAGGCAGAGAACGGATATATTAAATAAAACAAACAACTGCACTGTCTGGTGGTCACTGTGGTCGTCAGTCACTAAACTCTGCACTCTCTTCTACAGTATCACAGCCTCAGGTCAATCTCTCTCTCTCTCTCTCAACCCTAATCTAAATGGAGAGGACGCCAGCCACGTCCTCTCCCTATCAATCTCAATGCACGTGTGAAAATGGCGGCGACGCGCGGCTCCTTATATAGAATCCGAGTCTCGCGATAGAATCCGAGCCTCGCGAGAATCCGACAGCGTCATGATGACGTTCGGGCGCGCTCGGGTTAACCGAGCAAGGCGGGAAGATCCGAGTCGCTCGGACCCGTGAAAAAAAACATGAAGTTCGGGCGGGTTCGGATTCAGAGAAACCGAACCCGCTCATCTCTAGTAGATGGGGAGATAATCGCCATGATCTGGGGGGGATGGGAGCAGACCTAATGTGCCACTTCCAATATATCGGAGCGTGGTCGGACCAGGTGATAGGAAGGATGTCGACCGTACCAGCATCCTGTAGGGTCCATTTATCGCATAACACAAGGTCAATTCGTGAATATGAACCGGTGAAAAGAACGTGTAGTCTCTACCTGTGGGGTTGCGAATGCGCCAAATGTCATATAAGTCGAACTCCGCTAAGATATTGCGTAGCGCTAATGAGGGGCCAGGGCGGGTTTTAGATGTAGTTGAAGAGGGCTGGGACGATTTATCTAGTTTGGGGTCTAATACTAAGTTAAAGTCTCCTAGGAGGATTAGGGAGCCGACACGGACCTTTTGAATAAGCAAGCATAGCTTCCGAATAAAGGCCACCTGGTTCGAGTTAGGTGCATATAGCAAAACTATAGTGACGTATTTACTGTCTAGAACACCCGTGAGAATCAAGTATCGGCCTGCCTTATCTGCAATTTGGGAGTGGAGAGTAAAAGGAACCTTATCTCTAAACAACAGAGCTACTCCATTTCTTTTAAAGGGGCCGTTAGCGAAATATCCTATAGGGAACCTGTGGTCTTTCAGTACATGGGGATTGTGGGAGGAAAAGTGAGTTTCTTGTAGGGCGACTATATCAGCTTTATACTTATGGAAGGAGGATAAAGCTAGTCTCCGTTTGTTAGGGGAGTTTAAACCCTTCACATTCAATGAAAGAATACCAACCATAATTATTCAGTGGAAATACTATGTAAGTGGCGGCATCCCATCCTGATGGGGGGGGGGCAGGGGGGGGATAGAAAAAACACGGAGAAGGGGCGATAGACTCAAAAACAGGAAGTCAAAGGGAAAGGAAAAGCAAACCGACCCAGTACATCGGGTCTGCATAGCTACTGCAGGGGAAAAATGAAGGCAGTAGATAAACGGGGGGCAGGCGGACTCTACAGTCCACCCAGAGTCAGTGAAAAAAAACAAATAGCTAATGTGTAGGGAGAATAAATATACATCTCCTTCTAGATAAAAGTGGCACATGGGAAATAAACATACATTAAAAAGACAAAAGACGAAGTCCAAAATGGTATGGCCTATCTTACTAGCGGAAATTCCTCCATCTGCTGTTATCAGCGTATACTATAAAGATAGGCCCTTAAACATATAAACAGGTAAGCTGGGGCGTAAACTGAACAACCACTTCTAAGTAGGGGAGTATGCACTATGATGACCAGCAAGGAGAAAATATAACTCGCCCAGAGGGATTCTATAACCATAATTGCAACAATAACAGAAATATAATAAATTCAACATCTCTAACTAAATATAGAAAGGCATGTTAGATCGTTCACTAATTACGTAGTGCGCTCACTCAGTGGACCATTCCGAGCGAGGTGGGGGACGTCTCTCATGAGAGGATGGTAATTTCACAGAGATGTCCCAGTCCTCGAGCAGTTTCACGCCGGCTTCCAGCTCAGATATAATAAACGAAGAACCGTCATAAAAGACGATCAGCTTCACTGGAAAGCCCCACTTATATTGGATATCTTGGGCCCGGAGGGCGGAAGTGATCGGGGCTAGACTGCGTCTCTTAGAAAGGGTGAGTGCAGAAAAGTCCGGGAACAATTGCAATCCTCCTAGGGTATCAGAGTTCTCTGCAGCTCGAGTGGCTTGGAGAATACGTTCTTTAACGGTGAAGAAGTGTACCCGGAGTAACGTATCTCTAGGTAAGGTGTTGGAGAGAAACCGAGGTTTAGGTAGGCGATGAATTCGGTCAATTAGTAGTTCCGCATCGGGTACTCCAGGTAGCAGTTTACGGAACAGAGCCATGGCATATTTCATCAGATCCGAGTTATCAACCGAATCAGGTATTCCACGTATTTTAATATTGTTCCATCTGGAACGATCTTCCAAATCCGCCATTTTATTTTTAAATGTGTCCAACTCGTTTTGTTGTTGGTCATGAGCTGTGATAAGATCGTTATGCGACGTGACTAGCTCTTCCAATTTGCGCTCTAGAGTGTCGGTTCTATCCCCGATGGCTGTCAGCTCAACTTTGACTTCACGTATAGCAGCTGTGAGGTCGTGAGTTAAGTCCGATTTGAAGGCCGTCAAGACCTGACAGAGGCTCTTCACAGTGAGGGGGGCATCAGAATTCGGGTCCACGCCCGACACTGAAAGCGAGCCGGTCAGGTCAGATGAATAGGGGCTTTTCGTGGAAGGGGCCGGCACTCCTCGAGGTGGCGGGGACGCCTGATGTTGTTTCCGGATCGGGAGAGACACCTGAGGAGGCAGTGTGGCTTTTGCTTTTTTAGGTGCCATAACGTGATAGGAGTAAAAATGGAGAAAAAATAAATGATCTAAGAGCAGTGCAGTAGACGGATCCCTCTAGGCTAGTACGTTATAAAGTAGGCAGGGTGCTGGTTTTTAAACGTAGTCTCATGTTAAACGGTAAGACTCTGGGTGGAAGAGGCTCCCATCAGGGGTCACATTGCGACGGGCTGTAGGAGTGTAGAGACGAGGGTCACCTCAAACCCGTTAGTGACGGTAAGAAAGCGCCGGACAGAGCAGTCTCAGATTAGTATGAAAGGGCACGGTTATATGATAAAACGTACCTCTTTAGCGGCAGCCAGGAGTATATTGTATGTCTTCAATAGGGTGAGGCCACTTGCAGATGCACAGCAGGCAGGATTTGTAAGCTTGTAGGCTTTTTCAGAACTGCTATGCAGTGTTCCTGAATTTTGCTGCTGCTGGCTGTATTAGCTGTTAGATGCTTTCCAAGATGGCCGCCGCCATAGTCCCCAGCTGAAAGACTCTCTTTTCAATCACTTTTCCCGACTCAGGGGGGAAGTTTTCAGCCCCCTGCAGCTACCTGAGGGTCTGGGGAGGGTCTCCACTGGCCAGAGGGTGTGTGGGGCGCCCGCAGGAGGTCCGCCGGGTCCCGCCGCGTCCGCGAACGGGTCCCGGAGCTCATCGCCGGGATGCCTCCAAACTCGAGGCCCCAGCTTCTGGAAGTCGAGTAGGCCGCGGGCTCGTAGCGGCGGAAGTGGTCCGTCAGCTGCACGGGGCTCCTCTCCAGATAGCCCACCGCTGTCAGCAGCCCACAGGCTCACTGTAGGGGCTATTTAAAGTTATAATGAGCGGGTTTGGGGGTATTTGAGAGCACTTTATTACAAGAGCTCCAGCCCAGAGTGTCTTTGCAGGACAGCGTCCTTAAAGTAATAATTTTTATGCAGTTGCTTCCTTGAGTACCGCTTCTCCAAAGTGACCACCAGAGACATCTAAGCCATAGTGTCTGGTGAATGTATGGATGGACGACCATGTTGCCGTACATATCCCTTTTATCGACACCTTGCTCTTCTTGCCCAGGATGTAGCCACAGCCCTCGTAGAGTGTGCCTTAATGTGGTCTGGAACTGGTCGGCCATTTTCTTGATAGGTGAACGTAATCAGTTCCGTAATCCATATACCAATCGTGTTTTTAAAAGGTGATTCACCTTTTTTGACTCTAGAGTGTAAGACAAACAGTTTATTAACTTTCCGGATATCTTTCACCCTTTCTAAGTATATGGAGACTGCTCCCAAGACATCCAGCATATGCAACCTCTCTTCGTAATCATCTGTTGGGTATGGAAAGAAAGATGATAAAATGATCTCCAGACTCATGGAAGTTTGAAACTACCTTTGGCAGAAATTCTGGATTATTCATTAATATTATTCTATCTGGAAGAATATTCAAGTAGGGCTCCTCAGCCCAGAGAGCCTGTAGTTCTCCATCCCTTCTCGCTGAAGTTATTGCTGTGAGGAAAACTCCCTTCCAGGTAGGCATTTTTAAAGAGATTTTCCGCAGAGGTTCGAAAGGCGAATCCATCAGCGTGTTCAGAACAATTTTCAGGTCCCAGGTTGGTATAATTGATCTGACTCTAGGACGTTCCCTTTGAATAGCCTGACAGAATCTTTGTACCAGGTTATCCTCCGACAGCTTTCTCTCCAGCAATATACTTAATGCTGATATTTGCACCTTGATCTTTGATACTGCGAGACCCATCTGAAAACCTTCACTTAGAAACGGCAGTACCTGCGGGACTCCAACCGTAGAGATTTCTGCGTCATTCCCCAACCAGTCACCAAACTTCCTCCATACTCTATAATAGGACTTTGAAGATATATTTTTCCTTGCTTTCATAAGTAAGGTAACAACCTGTTCTGAAAGACCTTTACTTCTCAGGATTGACCGCTCAACTTCCACACCGTCAAATGAAGACTCTGCGGGTTCGGATGACAGATTGGTCCTTGTCACAGTAACTCTGGTTCTATTGGTAAGGTCCATGGACCTTGTATCGCCATACTGAGGACTGTGGGAAACCACACTCTGTTTGGCCAGTGGAGTAGAACTATTATAACTACCGCTTTCTCCTCTCTGATTTTTCAAAGAACACGAGGTATAATTGGTAGTGGAGGGAACACATAACTGAGGCTGAAGTTCCATCTCTGGGAGAGAGCATCTGTCCTGCTGGAATTTGGGGATTGGTATCTTGAAAAGAATCGCTTCACTTTCGTGTTCTGAGATGTGGCCATTAGGTCCAGCTGAGGGTACCCAAACCTCTGTGTTATTAAGTGGAACACTTGAGGATTTAGCTCCCATTCTCCCGGTAATACATTGTGTCTGCTCAGGTAATCCGCCACTAAGTTGGATTCTCCTGGGACATGAAGGGCTGTTATGGACTTTAGGTTTTGTTCTGCCCAATCCAAAATCTTTGCTACTTCCACCCATAGATCTCGACTTCTGGTGCCTCCTTGGCGATTTAAATATGCCACGACTGTCACATTGTCCGAGAATACTCTCAGATGAGACTGCACCAGCAGCGTCTGAAAACAATGTATCGAGTTCCACACTGCCCTCATTTCTCGCTTGTTGGAAGACATGAGTTTTTCTTGTGTGGACCATCACCCCTGGCAGGTGTGATTTAACAGATGACCTCCCCATCCTGTGGCACTTGCATCTGTTGTCAAGACAGCGTACTTGGGCTGCACTAAGGACACTGACCACTGGCTTAGGCTCTGGTCTATCCACCAATCCAGGGACTTCTTTGCTCCTTGAGTGAGGATTATCTTGTGGTCCAGGTCTCTGCCTATACGGACCGCTCTGATTATGTCCCACTGGAACGTTCTCATTTTCCACCTGGCCCAGGGTACTGCTTCTATCGAAGAAGACAACATCCCCACAAGACGCAGGCCTAGGCGGAGTGAAATGCTGTCCTCTACCTGAACTAGGGACGAGAGATCTTGAATTTTTTCGCATCAGTCTTCCGACAACACCACCGTGTACTTCTTTGAATCTATCAGAACTCCTAGGAACTGTATATGTTCTGAGTTGGATCTAACTTGCTCTTCTTCCAGTTCACTAGCCAACCATGAGCTTGAAGAATCTGAAGAGTCTTCTGTACCGCTGCTATTAGAATCGCCTTCGTACTCGCACAGATCAGCAAGTCATCCAGGTACGGCTACAATGCTATGCCCGTCACCCTCATATGTGCCACTAGAGCTAGGAGAACTTTTGTGAAAACTCTTGGTGAGGAAGACAGGCCGAACGGCAGGCAGGTGAATTGAAGATGTCTTCCAAGGACGTAAAACCTTAGGAATCTCCGGTCGTCCTTGTGAATTGCCACGTGAAAGTAGGCATCTTTCAGATCTATAGAGGCCATAAAGTCTCCCTGCTTTATCCCTAATAATATGGTTTTCAGCGTCTCCATGTGAAAACGTTTCCTTATAAGGAATTTGTTTAATCTTTTTAAATCCAGAATTGCCCTGAATTCTCCCGATGGTTTCTGAATCAAGAACATCCTGGAATAAAAACCTCTTCTCTCCTTTGCCACTGGTACATTTGAGACTGCATGTGCTTTGATAAGGTTTTTTTATAATATCTTGAAAAGCTATTATCTGTTCTTCTGAAGTTAGATCTTTGATTTTACAAAATTCTGCCCCGTCGGATTCTTTATAAACTCTTTATGATAACCCTGGGAGATTATCTTTAATACTCAGGCTTCCTGAGTTGACTCTTGCCATTGATCTGCATATCTCATTAATCTGCCTCCTACGGGCGCAGCACTCTGGGGCATCATATAGTCAGAATTTTCTATTGCCTCTTCTGCCAGACTGACGAAAGGACTGCCTGGTAGTTGTTGGAGTGTATCTACCATACTGTCTACCTGGCCTATATGACCTGGCTTCCTTAAACTGCTGCTTAGGCGAAGAAGCTCTAAACCTTGCTTTCCTATCATATGGCAGCTTCGCGGATTTACCGCTTGACATGACATTGGTTATGGACTCCAGCTTACTTCCGAAGAGGCGAGAGCCTTCATAAGGAAGAGCTACCAATCTGTTTTTTTGAATGGACGTCTGCCGTCCAGGTACGCAACCACAGTGACCTTCTAGCCGCTACACCTGCTGCTAATGATTTTGCAGCATATTCGACTACCTCAAGAGAGGCCTCACACAGGTATTCCACCGCCTTCATTATCACAGCCAGGTCTTTCTGCAGGTGATGTCTGGATACCTGATCCTCCAAATCACGATTCAGGTTGTTCCCCCACAATCTCAGGGTTCTGGTTGTTGACGCCATCGCTACCCCAGCCTTTAGCGTCACCGCTGATGCTTTATGGACCCTTTTCAAGAAATTCTCAACCTTCTTGTCCATTGCATCTTTAAGCACCGCACCGTCTTCCAACAGGATGGTGGTTTTGGAAACAACTTCAGCTACTGCAGAATCCATTTTAGGCAATTCACACCATTTAACGAACTCCTCATCCCGTACCGGGAACATACGCTCTAACCTTTTCATATAATTGAGACGCTTATCTGCGCTCTGCCACTGCACTGACATAATTTCCTTCAGCACCTTATGCACCGGAAAACATCGTTTTTTCTTAATCCTATCTTCAAATAAAGGATCCTGGGCATCACCCTCCTGTGCTTCATCCTTAAGATTTGAAGCTCTATACTAAGCTATGTACTATATCCAAATTAAATGATCTATCTGGCTCCTGAGCCTCCTCAGACTCTGCAGGAGAGGGACTATCAGCATCATCCAATACAACGAGACTATCCGAACCATCTGCAGCGTCCAGACTTGTCTGTTACCTGGACCATTTAGCCCCCTGAAGCTCCTTCAATTCATCCTTTGTTACGAATAATTTCTTCATCCATTCCATAAGATCTTGAATTTGCCTAGATTGGCCCTGGGATACCTCACAATCAGCACATAGGGGCAGATGTATTAACCTGGAGAAGGCATAAGGAAGTGTTAAACCAGTAATATGTGCAAGGTGATAAAGGAACCAGCCAATCAGATCCTAACTGTTAATTTACATCTTGGAGCTGATTGGCTGGTGCGTTTATCACCTTGCACATATCACTGGTTTATCACTGCCTTATGCCTTCTCCAGGTTAATACATCTGCCCCATAGTTTGCTATGCTTATCCCCAGAAAAACTCTTTTTACATCCAGAACAAGCCAAATGATGCTTTTTTTTTACATGTTCTCTTCCTGGGAATTTCAGACACACTGCAACCAAAACAAACAGTATCCTAAACACCCTAACTACATAACATAATCAGTGCCCTACATGAGATTGTTTACCATTCCTGGGCACATGTAGGCAGGGCCGTTTCTAGACAATTTGGCTCCCAGTGCGAGATTTCAAAATGCGCCCCCCCATATAGCCGTAAATAGAAAAAGCATGCGCGCGCCGAAGGCGCGCGCGCTCCCGACAAGGGTGTGTGGCCACATTAAAGTGGGCGCAGCCTCGTCTGATATCATCACACCCACCACAGGGGAAAAAAAATAAAAATAAAAAAAGTCCCCTTTTTACACATTACAGCAGGCAAGTGTCCCCATATTACACAGCGCGACAGGCAGGTGTCCCCATTTTACACAGCGCGGCAGGCAGGTGTCCCCATTTTACAAAGTGCGGTAGGCAGGTATCCCCATTTTACACAGTACGGTAGGCAGGTATCCCCATTTTACACAGTACGGTAGGCAGGTATCCCCATTTTACACAGTGCGGCAGGCAGATATCACCATTTTACACAGTACGCAGGCAGGTGCCCCCATTTTACACAGTGCGGCAGGCAGGTATCCCCATTTTACACAGTGCGGCAGGCAGGTGTCCCCATTTTACACAGTGCGGCAGGCAGGTGTCCCCATTTTACACAGTCCGGCAGGCAGGTGTCCCCATTTTACACAGTCCGGCAGGCAGGTGTCCCCATTTTACACAGTCCGGCAGGCAGGTGTCCCCATTTTACACAGTGCGGCAGGCAGCTGTTCCCATTTTACACAGTGCGGCAGGCAGGTGTCCCCATTTTACACAGTGCGGCAGGCAACTCCATAGGCAGGTGTCCCCATTTTATACAGTGCGGCAGGCAACCCCATAGGCAGGTGTCCCCATTTTATACAGTGCGGCAGGCAACCCCATAGGCAGGTGTCCCCATTTTATACAGTGCAGCAGGCAACCCCATATGCAGGTGTCCCCATTTTATACAGTGCAGCAGGCAACCCCATAGGCAGGTGTCCCCATTTTATACAGTGCGGCAGGCAACCCCATAGGCAGGTGTCCCCATTTTATACAGTGCGGCAGGCATCCCCATAGGCAGGTGTCCCCATTTTATACAGTGCGGCAGGCATCCCCATAGGCAGGTGTCCCCATTTTATACAGTGCGGCAGGCAACCCCATATGCAGGTGTCCCCATTTTTACAGTGCAGCAGGCAACCCCATATGCAGGTGTCCCCATTTTATACAGTGCGGCAGGCAACCCCATATGCAGGTGTCCCCATTTTATACAGTGCGGCAGGCAACCCCATATGCAGGTGTCCCCATTTTATACAGTGCAGCAGGCAACCCCATATGCAGGTGTCCCCATTTTATACAGTGCAGCAGGCAACCCCATATGCAGGTGTCCCCATTTTATACAGTGCGGCAGGCAGGTATCCCCATAGGCAGGTGTCCCCATTTTACACAGTGCGGCAGGCAGGTTTCAAGTGGGGGAGAAGGAAGAGGGAGAAAGAGAGAGAGGATACTTACATCTTCCCGCTCTTCGGTCCCGCCGCCTCACGTCCCTCGCGCCGGCCGCCTCCTCCTTCCATGCGTATCTCCTTATCTCCTCTCCCCGAGCGCTCCTGCTCGGGAGGCGGAGTTTCGCGGAATGACGCGTTTGCGTCGTGACGTCACGACGCAAACGCGTCATTCCGCGAAACTCCGCCCCCCGAGCAAGAGCGCTCGGGGAGAGGAGATAAGGAGTCACAAAGTGCCGCGGCGGGCGCCCCGTGCGGTTGCACGGCTCGCCCGCCGCTAGAAACGGCACTGCATGTAGGCATGGAGGGAGACATCTCTTTATCCATGCTGTATAATCCTTAAGCAGCACCTCTTATTCAAGTACTGCTCAGTCCCTTATAATTGGGAACACTGTCTCACTCTCAGCGGTGGACCGCGCCATCTTTATCAGCTTCTGCCCGGCTGACGGCCGGCGCATGCGCAGACCGATCCGCGACGACTTCCGGGATTCGGCCGCGCACTTCCGCCCGCCGCGTCCAGCGCTACTTCCGCCCTCCACGCTCCGGCCAGCGCGATCAGGTAACCAGTTGCCGCGGCGGGTTTTTCCACTACCGCAGACAGCCATACACTGTTTTTTTTCCCTCATCAGTAGCCCTGCGGCTAATTATAGTTGCATCCTACATCAGTTCATAGTGGTGGCAGGCAGCATTTATAATGCCACAGGCCGGAATTATAATGCTTCTCACAGGTCCCGGGCGCCAAACCCCTTCCAGCCGTGGCTCACAGAGGCGCATTAGGCGGGGGAAAATCCTGGTAAGCTTCAGATTTGAAAAAAGAATAAATGACTACACTGTCACTACCTAAGGAGACAGGAAAAAAGACTGGGGAAGCCAGGAGCGGACGGACCTATATTCCCAGAGGGGGCGGAGCCTAAAATAGAAAAAAAAACTTCCTGTCTAAAACCTAGGAGTAGGGATAAAATCCCAGAGTAATGGCTGCCATGGAGTAGCGTAGAAGAAAGCAGGATTTCTACAGGGGGTTCTCAAATGTATGCATGAGGAAATCTATGTAACAGTTCCGTGGTGGGAACCTATTCTGTAATTGTCATATGAGGATAGCGATGTCAGATATCATACTTGCCTACTTTTCATTGGCGTTTCTATAATGGGTGCAACGCACACATTGCACCCATATTTGAATAGTTACTTCTTCAGAGTCCAGCATTGGGCGCTGCAGCAGCATCAAAAATCTCCTCCAAAATGGCCGCTGCGCACGCACAGTAGTGAATTTGGTCTCCGGAACATGGCGTGCGCCATGTTTCTGGAAACCTGCGCATGCGCAGTAGACTCTGGCATGATGCCGGAGACTACTGCGCCATTCTGTGGAGGGGGCCCTCCCGTAGTCTGCACAGGGGCCCCCTCCTCTGTTAAAACGCCCCTGCATACGTGATAAATGTGATGCCTCTGCAATAAATTCCAAATGCAATGCAATGACCTTGTGTGAATTCATCCCTAAATATATAAGTAAATTATGATTTTGGTATATTAAATGTTATTTTATTGTGAACACTGTACTGTATCTTGTAGGCACTACCTATATTTGTTGGATGCGCTGTTTTACATACCATTACAGCATTAACCAAATCATTACAGACACCAGATAATTGTCTAATCCTAATTTAACCATCTTGTTGCTGTTGTTGTTGCTTTTAAGTAAAAGACTGAATTGAATCCAGATTTAGAAAAGCAATTGATTATTTATTAAAAAGACCACGCCCGTGTACAGGTTGAGAGACCACATTCTCTCAGCCCGGATCAAAATGCTTCACAGAGAAAAACATGGCGATACACTGTTTTTTTTTTATAATATTCAGTTACGCCCCATTCTTATAACACTCCCATATGATTTCATGCATCTTGAGTACAGTATTATGCTCATATTAGGATAAGGAACCAGCTAGAAGCTAATTAGCCTTATTTGGTGCTAATTCCAATTGTATTACACACAATGAGTCTGCTGATTATAAACCTCTGTTTAAAGGTACTTGTATCTGATAAGTGAACCAATGTCTGTATAAAGGTCACTTTATAAAACAAAATGGATTAAGAGTTAAGGTATGTTCTATGATAAGGTATGTTACAGTATATGATAGGTATAGCTGTATGTTGTACCTATGAAATATGTGACTATATTGTATTAAGAGAATAAATGATATTCCTTATGCATTCAGATATTTAACATAATCTAATTAAACATATGTGTTTATCTAAAGAGAGATTACTAACAACAATTCTTACTCTAACAGCTAACTAGCAGCAGCAGCATGCTATGGATGAGTGCACACCAGCACAGATAAGAGGACCCTGTGTGTGATCATGTGCGGCTGTCTCTCTCTCCTGTCAGTGGTTCCCTCAAGGGGTGATAATGAGAGTCATTAGCATTGACTCCTGTACAGCTGCAGCGAATCACTTGCAAAGAAAGTCTTAGGGGTATATGCAATTGCGGTCGAATTCCCGAAATTGTCGAAAAACTGGACTTTTTCGCCCAAAAAAAAAAAATCGACAATGCAATTCAGCACTTTCCGTCAAAAAAAACGACTTTCAAAATTCGACTTTTTGAAATTCGACATTTGTCAAATTCGACTTTTCTGCAATGGTACAAATGCGGCAATTCGACAAAAGTATATTCAATTGAAGTTTGGAAATTCGACAACAGTGCTTTTAGACAGTAAATTCGTCATTTTCAATGCGCCACACTTTGGTGGGTGAATCTAATAAAAAAAATTTAAAACATGTTTTTTTTGGTGTTTTTTTTATTGGTAATAGCATATCTATTTATATTAGAAGGGATTAGGTACTTGGTTTGTCTTTTTGGGAGGCACAAGTATTATTTATATATTTTAAAAAATATTTTTTTATTTTTATTTTTTATTTTTAGATGGAATGGTAAAATCCCGGAAAAAAATGGCGTGGGGTCCCCCCTCCAAAGCATAACCAGCCTCGGGCTCTTCGAGCCGGTCCTGGTTCTAAAAATCCGGGGGAAAAATGGACAGGGGATCCCCCGTATTTTTAAAACCAGCACCGGGCTCTGCGCCTGGTGCTGGTGCAAAAAATACGGGGGACAAAAAGAGTAGGGGTCCCCTGTATTTTTTACACCAGCATCGGGCTCCACTAGCTGGACAGATAATGCCACAGCCGGGGGTCACTTTTATACAGCGCCCTGCGGCCGTGGCATTAAATATCCAACTAGTCACCCCTGGCCGGGGTACCCTGGGGGAGTGGGGACCCCTTCAATCAAGGGGTCCCCCCCCCAGCCACCCAAGGGCCAGGGGTGAAGCCAGAGGCTGCCCCCCCCATCCAAGGGCTGCGGATGGGGGGCTGATAGCCTTGAGAAAATGACAAGAATAATGTTTTTTCCTGTAGTACTACAAGTCCCAGCAAGCCTTCCCCGCAAGCTGGTACTTGGAGAACCACAAGTACCAGCATGCGGGAGAAAAACGGGCCCGCTGGTACCTGTAGTACTACTGGAAAAAAATACCCAAATAAAAACAGGAGACACACACCTTGAGAGTAAAACTTTATTGCACACCTGCCGACACGAAGCAGTCGGTCCTCTTCTCCAAGTAGAATCCACGGGTACCTGAAAATAAAAGATAATTATACTCACCTCAATCCAGTGTCCAGATATAAATCCTCGTACTTGGCAAAACAAATAAACGAACACCCGGACCAGCGGACTGAAAGGGGTCCCATGTTTACACATGGAACCCCTTTCCCCGAATGCAGAGACCCCCCCGTGACTGCTGTCACAGAAAGGTCTCTTAAGCCAATCAGCGAGCGTAACGTCCTGGCACTCTGCTGATTGGCTGCACGTCTGAGCTGTCAGACAGCGCATCGCAAAGCCTCTCCATTATACTCAATGGTGGGAACTTTGCGTCAGCGGTGAGGTCATCCGCGGTCAGCGGCTGACCGCGGGTAACCCCACCGCTGACGGCAAAGTTCCCACCATTGAAAGTAATGGAGAGGCTTTGCGATGCGCTGTCTGAGGTCACACGCGCATACAGCCAATCAGGTGAGTGCAACGAAGTAGCGCTTCCTGATTGGCTGAAGGGACCTCGGTGACAGCAGTCACGTGGGGTCCCGGCATTTGGGGAAAGGGGTTCCATGTGTAAACATGGGACCCCTTTCAGTCCGCTGGTCCGGGTGTTCGTTATTTGTTTTGCCAAGTACGAGGATTTATATCTGGACACTGGATTGAGGTGAGTATAATTTTATTCACAGGTACCCCGGATCGTCGGATCAGGAGACGTGGCAGTCGGCGGGTCAACATAGGTAAGTATGTGTGTGTCGGCAGGTGTGCAATAAAGTTTTACTCTCAAGGTGTGTGTCTCCTGTTTTTATTTGGGTATTTTTTTTCCAGTAGTACTACAGGTACCAGCGGGCCCGTTTTTCTCCCGCATGCTGGTACTTGTGGTTCTCCAAGTACCAGCTTGCGGGGGAGGCTTGCTGGGACTTGTAGTACTACAGGAAAAACCAATATTCTTGTCATTTTCTCAAGGCTATCAGCCCCCCATCCGCAGCCCTTGGATGGGGGGGGGACAGCCTCGGGCTTCACCCCTGGCCCTTGGGTGGCTGGGGGGGGACCCCTTGATTGAAGGGGTCCCCACTCCCCCAGGGTACCCCGGCCAGGGGTGACTAGTTGGATATTTAATGCCACGGCCGCAGGGCGCTGTATAAAAGTGACCCCCGGCTGTGGCATTATCTGTCCAGCTAGTGGAGCCCGATGCTGGTGTAAAAAATACGGGGGACCCCTACTCTTTTTGTCCCCCGTATTTTTTGCACCAGCACCAGGCGCAGAGCCCGGTGCTGGTTTTAAAAATACGGGGGATCCTCTGTCCATTTTCCCCCCGGATTTTTAGAACCAGGACCAGCTCAAAGAGCCCGAGGCTGGTTATGCTTTGGAGGGGGGACCCCACGCCATTTTTTTCTGTGTTTTTTCACGTTTTTAAAAAATCGGAACAAAATCTGTCAAATCGGCCGTTTTTCGTCAGCGGGACTGTCGAATCCGTTTTTTATTGCATATGGTCAATTTCGGCACCCACTTGCCGAAATTAGACTGTCGAATTGTGTCGAATTGAAAAACGCCCGAAAAATTGCCGCGATTCGCCGCTAATTGCATATACCCCTTAGTGTCACTACTACACTGTTAGTCTGCACCACAAAACAGTCTTGATTTAAAGCACTCAGAAACTTTCAGGCTATTCTGCACTCTGGCTGGAGCTGTCTCAGCCGTATTCAGCTTCACAAGATGGCCATGGTGTCTGTGCCTCTGCGTAGGCCTGGCGGTGTCCGGACCATTGCTGTGACATCTCACATACGCTCTCCCAGTTCTCTGCACTCCTAGAAGCACCCCACTGCTCTAACTCTGCAGTGCTGCTCCGCTCCTCACAATGCGTCCAGCTCCTTTAATGTCTTCTCTTCAACTACTCCTTCTTCCCACAAGGCTCCTCTGGCTCTCTGACACTCTGCTTAATCAGCGCTCACCAGCTCAGACCACGTGACCAGGCTCAGGTCTGTATTAACCCTGCTGTACTAGCACAACACAGCCCGGTAGTGCTGAGGACCATGGTAAAGCATAATGCATGGCCGTAGTGCAGAGGACCATGGTAATGCGTAGTGCATGTCTGTAGTGGTGTGGACCATGGTAATGTGCAGTGCATGCCCATAGTGGTGTGGACCATGGTAATGTGCAGTGCATACCTGTAGTGCTGATGACCATGGTAATGCATAGTGCATGCCTGTAGTGCTGCGGACCATGGTAATGCGTAGTGCAGAGGACCTTGGTAATGCATAGTGCATGCCCGTAGTGCGGAGGACCATGGTAATAATGTGCAGTGCATGCACGTAGTGCTGAGGACCATGCTAATGTGCAGTGCATGCCCGTAGTGGTGAGGACCATGGTAATGTGCAGTGCATACTCATAGTCCTGACTACCATGGTAATTTGTAGTGCATGTCCATAGTGCTGAGGACCATGGTAATAATGTGCAGTGTATGCTCGTAGTGCTGAGGACCATGGTAATGCGCAGTGCATGCCCATAGTGCTGAAGACCATGGTAATGTGCAGTGCATGCCTGCAGTGCTGAGGAGCATGGTAATGCGCAGTGCATGCCCATAGTGCTGAGGACCATGGTAATGTGCAGTGCATGTCTGTAGTGCTGAGGACCATGGTAATGCGAAGTGCATGCCCGTATTGGTGTGGACCATGGTAGTGTACAGTACATGCCCGTAGTGCTGAGGACCATGGTAATAACGTGCAGTGCATGCCCGTAGTGCTGAGGACCATGGTAATAATGTGCAGCACATGCCTGTAGTTCTGAGGATCATGGTAATGAGCAGTGCACGCCCGTAGTGCTGAGGACCATAATAATGTGTAGTGCATGCTCGTAGTGCTGAGGACATAGTAATAATGTGCAGTGCATGCTCGTAGTGCTGAGGACCATGGTGATGCGCAGTGCATGCCGTAGTGCTGAAGACCTTGGTAATGTGCAGTGCATGCCCGTAGTGCTGAAGACCTTGGTAATGTACAGTGCATGCTCGTAGTGCTGAGGACCATGGTAGCTTCCTCCTGTAGGGGCTTGTCATCAAAGAATATTTGTGGGGTATCTCACAACATTGGGTACTTTTGGGGCATATCCCGAAGGCGAAATTAAATGACTGCTTTTGCGATCATTTCACTTCCTACACACACCAGGGATGGGCTTCTTTCTGATCCCCTGTCCTATCCGCTGATTAATGGTACATCCGGGTAATCTATAATTTCTTATTGGTGCAAATAGCGTCCATAAGAAATGATAATTATCAGATCTGAAACCCAATAATTAGAAAATATGGTCTTTGTCATTCATACTTCTGTTACTACTTCTCTGTCCCAGAGCTAGGTTTATGGGGGAGCACAGGGTAAACTGGCCAGAGCACACTGACATCACTAGCTCTCCCTCTTGTGCAGCTGCAGAACCATGCAGCTAGAATGTGAGCAGGACACTATGCAGTGCAGGCAGAGACACAGGAGTATGAGGTTTCATGAGCTATCAATGGAGTTTCCCAACCAGAGGAGAGATAGGAGGGGGTAGAGAGCTGCAAGTGACACAGACGTCCCAGCTTTTCCTCCTCCCTGCCTGAGTGTCTGAGTCCTGCGTAACCTGTTATCTAATAAGTGTCTAGAGATAGAGACCTCCTGAGTCCTGTCCCAGTGTGTAAGTAGTACAGAGACTGCTGCTATTCTTGCATGTAACAAGATAAATTATAGATTTTATTTTTTCCGTGTGTATTTTAAGGTTGTTTAAGTCGTCTTTGTTCCACTACACAAAATCTTTATAAAATAGTTGTCTCTCACTTAGGCGGTAATTCAGACTTGATCGGTAGGGTGCATTTTTTGCATCCCTGCGATCAGGTAGTCGCCGCCTACAGGGGGAGTGTATGGTGTGTGTGCAGGGGTGCGATCGCATGTGTAGCAGAACTGCACAAACATCAGTTTGTGCAGTTTCTGCTCAGCCCAGGACTAACTCAGCTGCTGCGATGATCAGGGCCAGTAGCTGACGTCAGAACTCCTCCCACAAAATGCCGGACCCCATCCTGCGTTTTTCCGGACACTCCCTAGAAACGGTCAGTTGCCACCCACAAACGGCCTCTTCCTGTCAATCTCCTTGCGATCGCCGGTGCGTTTGGACTTTTTGCACCATCCCGTCGCTGACAGACGATCCCCATTGCTGTGGTCCGTTGCACCTGTGCATTGCGGTGCATACGCATGGGCAGTTCAGACCTGACGCAGCCTGTGAGAAAACGTACAGCAGCAATCAGGTCTGAATCGGCCCCTTAGGTGGAGCTATAACCGTACCCAGGAGGGACAGAATTAAATGGTTCAACACAGGTGATGCCAATCATATATTAAAATGGAAGTCCAGGTAGAGAGCATTGTGTCCCTCCTGGAATGGGTCATGTTGGAGGGTATGTCCAATCTAATATACACCCCCCATCCCCCCCCTCCCCCGGGCCCCCCTGTCTCAGCAGCCCCAGGCGCCAGCAAGGCTTAAACCGGCCTTGGGGTATATTTACTAAAATTTCGTGTTTGTCCAATATGTGATTTTTTTTTCTAAGTCCCAACACGGGAATTTACCAAGCATAAATCTCGGCAGTGTTTGGGCTATTCGTAGTGGTTTTCACGGCTAAGTTCAGAAATACGAATGAATAGACCATCGGTCAAACGCGGCTGTTTGTTCATACAACACGGGAATTTACTATTCATTCGTATTTGGGTGTTAGTTTCTGAATGCTCTATTGCGGTCGGTTTTTTTTTGCGAATTGTTAAAAAAAAGCAGCAAAAAAATAGACCTGCTTTTTCCAGGTGAATTTGGATAACCAAGCACGGATCAGTGAGATCTGTGCATGGTTATCTATGGGAAAGGGTCTGTTTAGTGTAAAAATGTAATAAAAAATTTGCGTGGGGTCCCCCCTCCTAAGCATAACCAGCCTCGGGCTCCTTGAGCCGGTCCTGGTTGTAAAAATACAGGGAAAAAATTGTCAGGGGTTCCCCCATATTTAAACAACCAGCACCGGGCTCTGCGCCTGGTCCTGGTGCCAAAAATACGGGGGACAAAAAGAGTAGGGGTCCCCTGTATTTTTACCACCAGCACCGGGCTCCACTAGTCAGAGAGATAATGCCACGGCCCAGTGGCGTAACTAAAAATTTTTCTCCCCCAAGCCAAAAAATTGTTCGGCGCCCCCCCCCCCCCCCATAATTGGCACTAGTAAAGGGACAAATATGCGCGCGCTGAAGGGGCGCGCCGCCAAAAAGGGTGTGTGGGTTCATTGAAATGGGCGTGGCTTCACATAAAGGGGCGTGGCATTGCAGGGAAAGACTACCTTATACCCCAGTTTTGCAACCTGCACGCCCAGACGTTGGCCACCACAGGAAAGAAAAATAATCCTGATTCATGCCCCTTACATTATTTGTCATTTTTCCTCCTTATAGTAATGCCCAGTATACATTATGCCACATACTGCAATGGCCCTTAGACATTATGCCGCACACAATAATGCACATGACACAATATGCACACACTGTAATGCCCCCGACACATTATGCCACACACCGTAATGCCCCCGACACATTATGCCACACACCGTAATGCCCCCGACACATTATGACAGGAATCGCAATGCCCGTTATACATAATGCTACACACTGCAATGCCCCTGATACATTATAGCACATACAATGTCTGTGACACATTATGACACACACCGCAATGACCCTGAGACATTATACCACATACCACAATGCTCGTGATATAGTATACAACACACCGTAATGCCTGACACATTATGACACACACCGCAATGTCCGTGATACATTATGCCACACACCGTAATGCCCATTACACATTAAGTTCTACAGTAAGGCTTCTAATTACTTTTAAATTACCTGCTCGTTGCCAGGGGTTTCATGCTCTTGGTTCCATGCACGGTGCCAGGGATTTTCATGCTCAGGGTGTCATGCTCGTTGCCAGGGGTTTCATGCACTGGGTGTCATGCTCGTTGCTAGGGGGTAGTGCTTGTTGGTAGGGCCGTGCTCCCAGTGCCACATATGCCCCCAGTGCCAGATATTCCCCCACAGTGCCAGGTACATGCCCCCAGTGCCAAATATACCCCCCCAGTGCCACATATGCCCCCAGTGCCAGATATTCCCCCACAGTGCCAGGTATATGCCCCCAGTGCCAGATATTCCCCCACAGTGCCACATATGCCCCCTCAGTGCCTGCTCCCCCCAGTGCCAGATATTCCCCCACAGTGCCAGGTATTTGCCCCCAGTGCCAGATATTCCCCACAGTGCCACATATGCCCCCTCAGTGCCTGCTCCCCCCAGTGCCAGATATTCCCCCACAGTGCCAGGTATTTGCCCCCAGTGCCAGATATTCCCCCACAGTGCCACATATGCCCCCTCAGTGCCTGCTCCCCCCAGTGCCAGATATTCCCCCATAGTGCCAGGTATATGCCCCCAGTGCCAGATATTCCCCCACAGTGCCTGCTCCCCTATCCCCCCCCCCCCCCGCTCCCCGCTCCTTTGTGTTGGAGGGACACGGAGGGCACAGCGCGCGCCTCTCCCGTGTCCTTCCTGGCTCTCCTGTGGGTCTAATAAAGGAAGTGCCGGTTCGTGAGCCAATCAGAGCTCACGAACGGCACTTCCTTTATTAGACCGGCCGGAGAACCAGGAGGGACACTGGAGAGGCGCGCGCAGTGCCCTCCGTGTCCCTCCAACACAGCAGCGGAGGGAAGGAGACCGCAGATTGACATGTCAATCTGTTCTTAGTCAGTGGCGCCCCCGCAGCCCCTCGCCCCCAAACCACCGCGAGGACTGCGGGGGCAGTAGTTACGCCACTGCCACAGCCGGTGGACACTTTTATATTGGTCCCTGCGGCCCTGGCATTACCCTCCCAACTAGTCACCCCTGGCCAGGATACCCTGGAGGAGTGGGGACCCCTTAAATCAAGGGGTCCCCCCTCCAGCCACCCAAGGTCCAGGGGTGAAGCCCGAGGCTGTCCCCCCCCCCAATCCAAGGGCGGCGGATGGAAGGCTGATAGCCTTTTGTGTAAAAAATAGAATATTATAATAAGTCCCAGCAAGCCTCCCCGCAAGCTGGTACTTGGAGAACCACAAGTACCAGCATGCGGGGGGGAAACGGGCCCGCTGGTACCTGTAGTTCTACTACAAAAAAATACCCAAATAAAAACAAACCACACACACACCTTGAGAGTAAAATTTTATTAAACATACATGCACACTTACATACATACATACATACATACATACATACATACTTACCTATGTTGACACGAAGCAGTCGGTCCTCTTCTCCAGTAGAATCCACAGGGTACCTGTAAATAAAATTATACTTACTTACAAAAAATTCTGTGTAGATCGGTCCTCTTCTTTAAATTTGTAATCCAGGGACTTGTAAAAATAAAATAACTAAAAACCCGATCCACGCACTGAAAGGGGATCCATGTTTACACATGGATCCCCTTTTCCCGACTGGCGGGACCCCCCGTGACTGCTGTCAAAGAGGGTCCCTTTAGCCAATCATGGAGCGCCACGTCATGGCACTTTCCTGATTGGCTGTGCGCGCCTGAGCTGTCAGTCAGGCTGCACACTGTAGATACAATGTAGCGCAGAGGCGCTCCATTGTAGCCAATGGTGGGAACTTTGCGGTCTGCGGTAGACCGCGAGGTTAAGTAAGGTCACTCTTGTGTCAGGATTCAAAAAGTTGCAGTGAAATGCACCCAATAAAAAATGAGTTTAAACTAGAGATGAGCGGGTTCGGTTCCTCGGAATCCGAACCCGCCCGAACTTCAGCCTTTTTTGCACGGGTCCGAGCAGACTCGGATCCTCCCGCCTTGCTCGGTTAACCCGAGCGCGCCCGAACGTCATCATCCCGCTGTCTGATTCTCGCGAGACTCGGATTCTATATAAGGAGCCGCGCGTCGCCGCCATTTTCACACGTGCATTGAGATTGATAGGGAGAGGACGTGGCTGGCGTCCTCTCCGTTTAGAATAGATTAGAGAGACACTTGATTTACTAATTTTGGGGAGCATTAGGAGTACTCAGTACAGTGCAGAGTTTTGCTGATAGTGACCACCAGTTTTATTTATAATCCGTTCTCTGCCTGAAAAAAAACGATACACAGTCACATACCATATCTGTGCTCAGCCTCAGTGTGCTGCATGATATATCATCTATGTATATCTGACTGTGCTGAGTGCTCACTGCTCACACAGCTGAATTGTGGGGGAGACTGGGGAGCAGTTATAGCAGGAGTACAGTGCACACTTTTGCTGCCAGTGACCACCAGTATATTGTCTGCCTGAAAAAGTTAAACACTCCTGTGGTGTTTTTTTTTTTTTATTCTATAGTATAAACGCATTCTCCTGACAGTGTCCAGCAGGTCCGTCATTCATTATATTATATAAATATTTACCTACAGTAGTGTTATATATATTTTTTTCATCTCTATCATCTTTATCATCTCTATATTAGCAGACGCAGTACGGTAGTCCACGGCTGTGGCTATCTCTGTGTCGTCAGTGCTCGTCCATAATTGTATACCTACCTACCTGTGGTGGGTTTTTTTTTCCCTATCTTCTTCATACTAGTAGTTTAGGAGTCTGCTGACAGTGTCCACCAGGTCCGTCATTATATTATATACCTACAGTAGTAATATATTTAGTATATTATCTATACTAGCAGACGCAGTACGGTAGTCCACGGCTGTGGCTATCTCTGTGTCGTCAGTGCTCGTCCATAATTATATACCTACCTACCTGTGGTGGGTTTTTTTTTCTATCTTCTTCATACTAGTAGTTTAGGAGTCTGCTGGCAGTGTCCACCAGGTCCGTCATTATAATCCTACAGTAGTAATATATTTAGTATATTATCTATACTAGCAGACGCAGTACGGTAGTCCACGGCTGTGGCTATCTCTGTGTCGTCAGTGCTCGTCCATAATTGTATACCTACCTACCTGTGGTGGGGTTTTTTTTTCTATCTTCTTCATACTAGTAGTTTAGGAGTCTGCTGACAGTGTCCACCAGGTCCGTCATTATATTATATACCTACAGTAGTAATATATTTAGTATATTATCTATACTAGCAGACGCAGTACGATAGGCCACGGCTGTACCTACCTCTGTGTCGTCACTCGTCCATAATTGTATACCTACCTACCTGTGGTGGGGTTTTTTTTTCTATCTTCTTCATACTAGTAGTTTAGCAGTCTGCTGACAGTGTCCACCAGGTCCGTCATTATATTATATATACCTACAGTAGTTATATATATATTTTTTTTATATCATTAATTATCATCTCTATACTAGCAGACGCAGTACGGTAGTCCACGGCTGTAGCTACCTCTGTGTCGTCAGTCACTCGTCATCCATAAGTATACTAGTATCTATCCATCTCCATTGTTTACCTGAGGTGCCTTTTAGTTGTGCCTATTAAAATATGGAGAACAAAAATGTTGAGGTTCCAAAAATAGGGAAAGATCAAGATCCACTTCCACCTCGTGCTGAAGCTGCTGCCACTAGTCATGGCCGAGACGATGAAATTCCATCAACGTCGTCTGCCAAGGCCGATGCCCAATGTCATAGTACAGAGCATGTAAAATCCAAAACACAAAAGATCAGTAAAAAAAGGACTCAAAAATCTAAATTAAAATCGTCGGAGGAGAAGCGTAAACTTGCCAATATGCCATTTACCACACGGAGTGGCAAGGAACGGCTGAGGCCCTGGCCTATGTTCATGGCTAGTGGTTCAGCTTCACATGAGGATGGAAGCACTCAGCCTCTCGCTAGAAAAATGAAAAGACTTAAGCTGGCAAAAGCACAGCAAAGAACTGTGCGTTCTTTGAAATCACAAATCCACAAGGAGAGTCCAATTGTGTCGGTTGCGATGCCTGACCTTCCCAACACTGGACGTGAAGAGCATGCACCTTCCACCATTTGCACGCCCCCTGCAAGTGCTGGAAGGAGCACCCGCAGTCCAGTTCCTGATAGTCAGATTGAAGATGTCAGTGTTGAAGTACACCAGGATGAGGAGGATATGGGTGTTGCTGGCGCTGGGGAGAAAATTGACAAGGAGGATTCTGATGGTGAGGGGGTTTGTTTAAGTCAGGCACCCGGGGAGACACCTGTTGTCCGTGGGAGGAATATGGCCATTGACATGCCTGGTGAAAATACCAAAAAAATCAGCTCTTCGGTGTGGAAGTATTTCAACAGAAATGCGGACAACAGGTGTCAAGCCGTGTGTTGCGTTTGTCAAGCTGTAATAAGTAGGGGTAAGGACGTTAACCACCTCGGAACATCCTCCCTTATACGTCACCTGCAGCGCATTCATCATAAGTCAGTGACAAGTTCAAAAACTTTGGGCGACAGCGGAAGCAGTCCACTGACCAGTAAATCCCTTCCTCTTGTAACCAAGCTCACGCAAACCACCCCACCAACTCCCTCAGTGTCAATTTCCTCCTTCCCCAGGAATGCCAATAGTCCTGCAGGCCATGTCACTGGCAATTCTGACGAGTCCTCTCCTGCCTGGGATTCCTCCGATGCATCCTTGAGTGTAACGCCTACTGCTGCTGGCGCTGCTGTTGTTTCTGCTGGGAGTCGATGGTCATCCCAGAGGGGAAGTCGTAAGACCACTTTTACTACTTCCACCAAGCAATTGACTATCCAACAGTCCTTTGCGAGGAAGATGAAATATCACAGCAGTCATCCTGCTGCAAAGCGGATAACTGAGGCCTTGGCATCCTGGGCGGTGAGAAACGTGGTTCCGGTATCCATCATTACTTCAGAGCCAACTATAGACTTGATTGAGGTACTGTGTCCCAGGTACCAAATACCATCAAGGTTCCATTTCTCTAGGCAGGCGATACCGAAAATGTACACAGACCTCAGAAAAATACTCACCAGTGTCCTAAAAAATGCAGTTGTACCCAATGTCCACTTAACCACGGACATGTGGACAAGTGGAGCAGGGCAGACTCAGGACTATATGACTGTGACAGCCCACTGGGTAGATGTATTGACTCCCGCCGCAAGAACAGCAGCGGCGGCACCAGTAGCAGCATCTCGCAAACGCCAACTCTTTCCTAGGCAGGCTACGCTTTGTATCACCGCTTTCCAGAATACGCACACAGCTGAAAACCTCTTACGGCAACTGAGGAAGATCATCGCAGAATGGCTTACCCCAATTGGACTCTCCTGTGGATTTGTGGCATCGGACAACGCCAGCAATATTGTGCGTGCATTATATCTGGGCAAATTCCAGCACGTCCCATGTTTTGCACATACCATGAATTTGGTGGTGCAGAATTATTTAAAAAACGAGAGGGGCGTGCAAGAGATGCTGTCGGTGGCCAGAAGAATTGCGGGACACTCTCGGCGTACAGGCACCACGTACAAAAGACTGGAGCAACACCAAAAACGCCTGAACCTGCCCTGCCATCATCTGAAGCAAGAAGTGGTAACGAGGTGGAATTCAACCCTCTATATGCTTCAGAGGATGGAGGAGCAGCAAAAGGCCATTCAAGCCTATACATCTGGCCACGATATAGGCAAAGGAGGTGGAATGCACCTGTCTCAAGCGCAGTGGAGAATGATTTCAACGTTGTGCAAGGTTCTGCAACCTTTTGAACTTGCCACACGTGAAGTCAGTTCAGACACTGCCAGCCTGAGTCAGGTCATTCCCCTCATCAGGCTTTTGCAGAAGAAGCTGGAGACATTGAAGGAGGAGCTAAGACATAGCGATTCCGCTAGGCATGTGGGACTTGTGGATGGAGCCCTTCATTCGCTTAACCAGGATTCACGGGTGGTCAATCTGTTGAAATCAGAGCACTACATTTTGGCCACCGTGCTCGATCCTAGATTTAAAACCTACGTTGGATCTCTCTTTCCGGCAGACACAAGTCTGCAGGGGTTCAAAGACCTGCTGGTGGGAAAATTATCAAGTCAAGTGGAACTTGATCGGTCAACAGCTCCTCCTTCACATTCTCCCGCAATTGGGGGTGCGAGGAAAAGGCTCAGAATTCCGAGCCCACCCGCTGGCGGTGATGCAGGGCAGTCTGGAGCGACTGCTGATGCTGACATCTGGTCCGGACTGAAGGACCTGCCAACGATTACGGACATGTCGTCTACTGGCACTGCATATGATTCTCTCTCCATTGAAAGAATGGTGGAGGATTATATGAGTGACCGCATCCAAGTAGGCACGTCAGACAGTCCGTACGTATACTGGCAGGAAAAAGAGGCAATTTGGAGGCCCTTGCAGAAACTGGCTTTATTCTACCTAAGTTGCCCTCCCACAAGTGTGTACTCCGAAAGAGTGTTTAGTGCCGCCGCTCACCTTGTCAGCAATCGGCGTACAAGGTTACTTCCAGAAAATGTGGAGAAGATGATGTTCATTAAAATGAATTATAATCAATTCCTCCGTGGAGACATTGACCAGCAGCAATTGCCTCCACAAAGTACACAGGGAGCTGAGATGGTGGATTCCAGTGGGGACGAATTGATAATCTGTGAGGAGGGGGATGTACACGGTGATGAATCGGAGGATGATGATGAGGTGGACATCTTGCCTCTGTAGAGCCAGTTTGTGCAAGGAGAGATTAATTGCTTCTTTTTTGGTGGGGGTCCAAACCAACCCGTCATTTCAGTCACAGTCGTGTGGCAGACCCTGTCACTGAAATGATGGGTTGGTTAAAGTGTGCATGTCCTGTTTATACAACATAAGGGTGGGTGGGAGGGCCCAAGGACAATTCCATCTTGCACCTCTTTTTTCTTTAATTTTTCTTTGCGTCATGTGCTGTTTGGGGAGTGTTTTTTGGAAGGGCCATCCTGCGTGACACTGCAGTGCCACTCCTAGATGGGCCAGGTGTTTGTGTCGGCCACTAGGGTCGCTTAGCTTACTCACACAGCTACCTCATTGCGCCTCTTTTTTTTCTTCTTTGCGTCATGTGCTGTTTGGGGAGTATTTTTTGGAAGGGCCATCCTGCGTGACACTGCAGTGCCACTCCTAGATGGGCCAGGTGTTTGTGTCGGCCACTTGGGTCGCTGAGCTTAGTCACACAGCTACCTCATTGCGCCTCTTTTTTTTCTTCTTTGCGTCATGTGCTGTTTGGGGAGTGTTTTTTGGAAGGGCCATCCTGCGTGACATTGCAGTGCCACTCCTAGATGGGCCAGGTGTTTGTGTCGGCCACTTGGGTCGCTGAGCTTAGTCACACAGCTACCTCATTGCGCCTCTTTTTTTTCTTCTTTGCGTCACGTGCTGTTTGGGGAGTATTTTTTGGAAGGGCCATCCTGCGTGACACTGCAGTGCCACTCCTAGATGGGCCAGGTGTTTGTGTCGGCCACTTGGGTCGCTTAGCTAAGCCATCCAGCGACCTCGGTGCAAATTTTAGGACTAAAAATAATATTGTGAGGTGTGAGATGTTCAGAATAGACTGAAAATGAGTGGAAATTATGGTTATTGAGGTTAATAATACTTTGGGATCAAAATGACCCCCAAATTCTATGATTTAAGCTGTTTTTTAGGGTTTTTTGAAAAAAACACCCGAATCCAAAACACACCCGAATCCGACAAAAAAAATTCGGTGAGATTTTTCCAAAACGCGTTCGAACCCAAAACACGGCCGCGGAACCGAACCCAAAACCAAAACACAAAACCCGAAAAATTTCCGGTGCACATCTCTAGTTTAAACACAACACAAATCGACTCAATCACGAAAATTGGTAAATATGACCCCTTGTGTCCATATTTGTTATGTTGCAGGACAGTACCAGCAGTGGTTACAGTACACTTGGACGTCCCATTCGCGGCAGGGAGAAGGGAACACTGTATTGATAAGTGGCGATGGTCATACCTCCCAATTTTAAAGGGGCAGGAAGAGGGACCCCTACGCGGGAAAGTCGCGCGTGACCCGAAAAGGAGGCGTGGCTTGCCACAGAAGGGCGTGGCCTCAGTCGAGAGGGCGTGGCTGAGCACCACAGACCCGTTTTCGGGCATTTTGGGGGCGTGCCCAGCGCTCCCCGAGTAGCTGGGCAGCCCCCTGCTCCCCTCCCAGTATTGAATAGATGACGTACACGTGCGCACGGCATCTATTCAGTGATCAACGGCAGCAGGTGATCAAAGCCTCCCCCAACTGCCCCCCCGCCCGTGGGACACTGCAACCCGCGGGAGGGACAGCGTCCGAGTAGTGGGACTGTCCCGCTGAAATCGGGACAGTTCGGAGGTATGCGATAGTGTTTGCCTGGATGAAGGCAGGTTTGCAGGTCTGTTTTGCAAAATATATAGGAAATAAAGGTTATATTGTTTTACTCTTCTCTAATATCAGTTTGTGCAGCAAGACACAGTATTTACCTCTAAATGCTACAATTGTTCACATTGAGCTGTTCTGGTGGCACCACCTGCAAAGCTACATAAGAACTCTAGTTTACATTATAGAACACATTAGTGATACTGTATAAATGGTCGTTTCAGTCTGTGCAATTGGTATTTTCTTTCCTGAAAACATGTACCTGTCACAGATATATGCAGAGTTGCCCTCTGTCCCTGTTATGCAGGACAGTCAGTAACAATGGATAGGACCGTGGGCTGCGCCCAGACGCCGTTAGCTGCTGCCAGAGCCGGCCCTAACCAATATGATGCCCTAGGCAAGATTTTGGCTGGTGCCCCCTAGCACCGCTGCTAGTTCTGCAGGAGATGCCTGGCATGAGTCAGCTGGCAGCTCTGCTAACGTTGGGTGCCTTTTGTTTATAAAAATGCATTTTATTTGCATTACTATGTGGCTAGGATGCACAAGCAGCTTCTGCTGATTAAAATGGTATGCAGCATGCCTATATTCTGTGTGTGACTGCGGCTGTATCTGCATATGAAATGCTACATTACAGTGGTTTCCAGGACTACACTGCAACGTAGCATTTTGTATGCAGATACAGCCGCAGTCACACACAGAATATAGGCATGCTGCATATCATTTTAATCAGCAGAAGCTGCTGGTGCCCCTAAGCATACCAAATGCCCTAGGCAATTGCCTAGTTTGCCTATGTCTAAGGCCGGCTCTGGCTGCTGCTGTACATATACTCCTGTGACAGAGGGCTGTGGGTCTGTGTCGGTATTTGTACAATCACTGAGAACTTTGCTCTTTGCACCACAGTAATGGAGATATCTGCCAGAGACTGTGCAGTAACCTTTGCTCTGAGGGCAGAGGTCAGGTATCCTACATGAGTGATTACACGCGCCAGAATATTCACTACATCCCGTGGCTACAATACAGCAAGTGTAGCGGGCGAGGAATAGACTTATTAGCATTATTAGCAGGGACTGACTGAGAACTTAAAGCCACCCTGGTAATAATTCTACACGTGGCCTCAGCATACGGGACTGACCGGAAGTAGGAGAGGCTCAAATACATTCTCTCTAGCAGTATACAACAGTTTTTAATTTAATACGGTGTGTGTACTGTCTTTATTGTAATATTTATTTTATTGGGGGGACTACAGGTACAAGCAGACCCTTAAATGCCGTGCATGCTGGTACTTGTGGGTTTCCAATGACCAGCATGCAGGGGAGGCATGCTGGGACCTGTAGTTCCAGCTGTAAAATACAAAATTAATTCTATTATTTTAAACTTGAATTGCTATTAACTCTGCAGCCACTGGGCAGGGGTGCTGAGGATAGCCTGAAACCACAGGCTTGGCCTTCGGTACCTTAGAGGAGAGGTCCCCACTTCCCCAGGAATCCCTGGCCAGGGCTGACTAGGTGAGGGGCGGGGGAGGGGGGGGGGGGGGAGAGAAGGTACGGTCACCGGGACCAATGTAAACGTGTTTCCCGGCTGTGGCACTACCTCCCTGACTAGTGGAGCTGGGAGCTGGTTACAAAAATACTTGGGACCCTTTGTATTTTTTCCCCATATTTTTGGAACCATGACTGGTCCAAGAGCTTGCTGCTGGTTCTTTAAATTCAGGGTCACCTCAAGCATTTTTGTCCCCTGATTTATAGATCCTAATCCGGCTCAAAGAGCCCGTGGCTGGCTATGCTTATGGGGTGGGAGCCCACGCAGTTTCTTTTTCTATTTGTTAACAATTTACACACATTTTAAGACAGAGAAGCCCTGTACAATCTCACTGACCCGTGCAGACCTCTCTATACCGGCTGCGGAGAGAGGCGTCTATATGAAAAGTGCCTTTTGATACGAGTTTGCTCAATTCACGGGTGTGTTTGCAGAAACCATTCTATGTAAATTCCCGTGTGTCAGTGTCGCACAGCGTCTATTCACCGCTGCACTGCTAAGCATGGCAATGAGTGCAGGAGCCTCCCAACTGCCCCCCCTCCTCCATTGCCCTGCACAGTAATTCCAACAGAAAAGCCTGCCCCATCACCTAGGACAATAGATGATGCAGCAGGCGGCACTAGTGGTACTGATGAGGAAGGGGAGGTGGCTGGTTGCTCAAGCCCTGGTGGCTCCATGCTCCTCCTACATCTACAGACCACCCCTCCTGGTACTCACACACTCTGTGTCTGCTGGACAACATCCTTCCTTTTCCAGCATGGCCTATGTGATGTCATGCTGTCACCGCTGCTGAAGTTAAGAAGAGCCACGAAGAGGAGCAGGCTCTGTGCATCTTGAAGACAACATGAGAGGGGGCTGGAGGGACAAGAGAGGTGGGGAAGCTGCTGGAGGGAGACAGGGCATGGAAGTTCTGAAAGGACACAGGTGGTGAGCTGCTGGAGTGACAGAGGCAGAGATGTGTATAAGGGGCACTACTATTGGCATTCTGTATGTAAGCGGCACTAATGTGATCATTATGTGTAAGGATCACTACTATTGTGGGCATTATGTGTATAAACTGCACTACTTCTGTGGGCATTATGTGTTTAAGCGGCACTACTGTGGTCATTATGTGTAAGGGGCACTACTGCTGTGGGCATTATGTGTATAAACTGCACTACTACTGTGGACATTATGTGTATAAACTGCACTACTACTGTGGACATTATGTGTATAAACTGCACTACTTCTGTGGGTATTATGTGTATAAGTGGCCTACTGTGGTCACTATGTGTAAGGGACACTACTGTTTGCATTCTGTATATAAGCAGCACTACAGTAGGCTTTATGTGTAAGGTGCACTACTACTGTGGGCATTCTGTATATAAACTGCACTACTACTGTAGGCATTTTGTGTATAAGCACCACTTCTGTGGGCATTGTTTATAAGCACCACTATTGTGGTCATTATGTGTAAGGGGCCCTACAACTGTGGGCATTATGTGTATAAACTGCACTACTACTGTGGGCATTTTGTGTATAAGCACCACTTCTGTGAGCATCATGTTTATAAGTGGCACTACTGTGGTCATTATGTGTATAAACTGCACTACTGTGGTCATTATGTGTATAAACTGCACTACTGTGGGAATTGTGTATAAGGGGCACTACTGTGTGCCATAACAGGTATAAAGGGTACCATTGTGTAGCGCATCATGAATAAAGGGCACTACTGAGTGAAAAAACCATAATAAAGAGCATTACTATGTGGTGTAATGTGAATACAACTCTGCTACTGTGTGGTGTAATGTGAATGGGGGGTACCATAACAGATGGAGCCATCTTTATCTTGGCCTTTAATAGGATTAACTGAGCCAGGGCAGTTGGAGTTAATTCTTTGCTGTAATGACTTAATCCCCTGATGTATTGTTCTCTCTGTATTGTATTGCAGCTGAGAACAATAGATGAAGGGTTTTGCTAATAAACCATGGTGTGCCTAGGTGCAGCAGAGAAGCCAAGATAACCGTGGACCCATCTGTCACCACACTGCTTCTTTGTGAGATCAGTGTCCCTTTATAAAGTATGGGAAGTAGGGCACTAATTTATAGTTTGCAATGGTTTCCGAAAACACCAGCACTGGCCCTGGGCTTAATGTGTGTGTGTAATGGTGGACAGTGGTGGTGGTGGTGGACAGAGGGGGGTTGGGCGTCAGGGTAATTGGGTTCCACCACCTCTCCATGACCACTTTAAACTCTGCTTAGCACAGATGGTTAATCAGATTGAGAAACGTAGTCGCGCTACAGACACCTGGCACCACATGGAAAGTAAATTAAAAATTATACAGCCTGAACATTAAAAAATAGACAATTTATTCAATACATAAAAAAGATTTGATAAGTATCAAACACTCTCATCACATAAAGTCAATCACTAGACATAAAAGCCTGTAAATTGGTCACGACTGTATATCCCCTAATAGGGTTATGTCTGTTGACATTTCTCCTGTACTACGAAGTCCATATAATAGAGATTGATCAGACCTCACAAACCGTGTGCAGGTAAAATATTCCAGATAAATGAATGACAGTCATAGACCGTGGGTTAAGAATATAGCTAAGGGGCAATTTGCTAGATTGAGGAGGAACTGCACAGACATCGAACACTATGATAATAATAATAATAATAATAATAATAATAATAATAATTTTATTTATATAGTGCTCTTTCTCCAATAGGACTCAAGGCACTTAACAGATACATAGCATAATATAATACAGAGAATAATGAACTACAGAAAAGCTTTTCATAAAAGACAGAAGCAGGAAGATACTAAAGGGACATTATGGAAATGCTGAGTAAACAGGAAAATCTTCAGTCTACTTTTGAAGGATTCTATAGTTGGGGCCTCTCGCACTGTGCGGGGAAGTGAGTTCCATAGAGTCGGAGCCGCATGACTAAAAGCTCCACCCCCAGATGAATTACGGGAGATTCTAGGTACTGCTAAAAGTCCGTAATCTATAGATCGCAGTAATCGAGTGGGGCAGTATGGTGTCAGAAGCTGTTTCAGGTACCTTAGGCCCTGGTCATGTAGGGCTTTGAAACTCAGTAAGCCAATCTTGAAGATGATTCGCCATCTTACAGGCAGCCAGTGAAGGGAGTAGAGTATGGGTGTTATGTGGCTAGAACAGGGCTGGTTGGGTAACAGCCTGGCAGCTGTGTTTTGCACTAGCTGTAAGCGGTGCAATTCTTTTGCTGGGAGACTAAGGTAGAGGGCATTACAGTAGTCTAATCGAGAGGATACAAATGCATGGATGACTTATGGCAGATCATCTGAGGAAATTAAGTGCTTGATTCTGGCTATGTTCCTCGGGTGAAAGAATGAGGATTTGATTTTGGCTGATATCTAATGTTTAAGTGTCAAGCCACCATCTATGACAATGCCAAGATTCCCCACACGATCAGTGGTTTGTAATTCTGAATCCCCGAGTGTAAGTCCAGTTGGTTGCCAATGCTGCAGTCTTGTCCTTTGATGTTGCTGTCCTATCATAAGGACTTCTGTTTTATCTGGATTCAGGCACAGCCAACTCGCACTCATCCACTCCTGGAGTTCAGCTAGACAGACATTTATAGTTGCTATTGGGTTATCACTGCCCGGAGCAAAGGACAAGTACAGTTGTGATGATGAACAAGCAGCAGAATTAGAAGAGGTGTTCCTTGTGAGGGAGTATCCAGAAAAATATCTTGACCATGCCCTAAGTGAATGCCGACAGATGGAGAGGAATAATGTGTTAGTACCCTCTAAGAAGAAGGTTATAGAAACCCCAGGAGTTGGGGAATCTTTTCATTTCATTACCAAATATAATGACTATTCTAAGAAAATTAAAGAAATAATTACAAAAAATTTCCCCATCCTGATGCAAGATAGTATTCTGAAGAAAGAAATAGAGAATAAAGCGAGGACAGTTTATAAGAAAGCAGATACCGGAAAGAATAAACATGCTGCAAGCAGTTTTATAGATAAATCCAAGAAAAACAATTTAACTGATACTTGGAGAAAAAAAATCCTGGGTTGCTATAAATGTGGAGCTAAAGTGTGCACGCCGTGTAACTTTATGACACATAGAAAAATCTTATACCTTCACTGTAACAGGAGAATCATTAGAGATTAAATCATTGATAAACTGTAATACCACCTACACTATATATTTATTAGAATGCAGTTGTTCATAGTAACACATAGGGAGAACAACCAGATGTTTGAAAATTACATTTTTAGAACATAAAAGAAATATTAATAAATCGAGGGGAGCACAGAAAATTTATATACATTTTGCGGTGTGTCATCAGAGTGATCCCACACAGATAAAATGACGGGGATAGAACATATATCTAAGACTGAAAGAGGAGGAGACGGATACCGCAGGCTATGCCTACGAGAGAATTACGGGATTCACACTTTGAAAACGCTAAATCCTGATGGACTAAATGCATCATTAGAATTTGACTATTAATCCTTTAAACCAACCTGTCTGACAGGTTAGCTGTTCCCCTCCAGATGTAATCCATTCCTTAGAATTATTATGTCTTTTGACAGTTTATGCTTTGCCCTGTTATGTCTGAAAGTAATTGAGTAACAATGTATTAGTGAGACTTAATATCAATACTAAGTATAAAATATCTACGTGTACAAACCTGATTTTATATACTCAGCCCTAAAGATTTGTTTAATAGTCTGCTGTTTAAAGAATGTCATCCTGTACATGTTTTAATACCAATTGATGATTATCCAGCACTTGATTGATATGCAAATGACTGGGGGAAGAACTATGGAACACACCCAGTACCTCCTCTGATGAAAATACCAGAATGGTATAGAAACGCGTTAGGAGCATTGACACTCACTCTCCGCTCCTCTCATTGAGGGTAATTCAGACCTAATCGCTCGCTAGTTTTTTTTTTTTGCAGCGCTGCGATCAGATAGTCGCCTCCCATAGGGGAGTGTATTTTTGCTTTGCAAGTGTGCGATCGCATGTGTAGCCGAGCTGTACAAACAGATCTTGTGCAGTCTCTGCACAGCCCAGGACTAACTCAGCCGCTGAGATCACTTCAGCCTGTCCGGGGCCAGAATTGACGTCAGGAACCCTCCCTGCAAACGCTTGGGCAGTTCGCTCTACAAAGTGCCTGCATAAGGGCGAGATGATAGAGAACACAGATGAGCGCCGGTAACCAGGGAGCTGCCGAAATGGACCCGTGATCTGTTAACACTAAAAGCAGACACAAGCATAGAACCACAGCTCGCACAGATGGACACCGGCCCTTTCTGTGGTCAAATCATAAGTTGATTCTTAGAGAGTCATTTTGTTTGAGCCCGGGTAAGAGACTGACTCTCATTAATTTATCTGGAATATTTATCAAGTTCATAGAACGTACCTGCACACTTTAGCTCCACATTTATAGCAACCCAGGATTTTTTCTCTTAACCAACTTACAGTTAAATTGTTTTTCTTGAATTTATCTATAAAACAGCTTGCAGCGAGGTTATTCTTCCAGGTATCTGCTTTCTTATAAACTGTCCTCGCTTTATTCTCTATTTCTTTCTTCAGAATACTATCTTGCATCAGGAGGGGGATTTTTTTTGTAATTATTTCTTTAATTTCCTTAGAGGAGTCATTATATTTGGTAATGAATGGAAAAGCTTCCCCATCTTCTGGGGTTTCTATAACCTTCTTCTTAGAGGGTACTAACACATTATTCCTCTCCATCTGTGTGTATTCACTTAGGGCATGGTCAAGAAGTTTTTCTGGATACTCCCTCACAGGGAACGCCTCTTCTAAATCTGCTGCTTGTTCATCATAGTGTCCGAGGCACCTCTGCAAGTGTTTGAGGCGCCCCAGGAAGCCACGGCACACAGTGTGAGCAGGAGCGGATCTTGCCACGGGCAAGCAGGACTTTTGCCTGGGGGGGCGCCGCCTTCCGGAGGGCGCCGGCGTCATCCGGAGGGCGCCGCACCACGGCAAGATCCGCTGCTGATGTGCCGTGCGCCCCCCGCTGCCGCTGTCCCCCGCCGCGAAGGTAACTAGACGCGTAGCGTCTAGTTTCCCTTCGTGGAGAGGACGTTTACTGTGCGGTGCGCGATGACGTCATCGCGCACTGCACAGCAAAGGTCCTCTCCACGAAGGAAACTAGACACGAAGCGTCTAGTTCCCCTTCGTGGAGAGGACCTTTGCTGTGCGGTGCGCGATGACGTCATCGCGCACCGCACATCTTTCATCGGCGCTACTACTGTACAGGGGGCGTAAGTGACAACGCCCCCTGTATGAAGCCACGCCCCCATCGCCTGCCCGGGGCGCTCAAAACCCCGGAGCCGGCCCTGAGTGTGAGAACCACTGCCATAACCTGTATGTACAGTAGACATAAGGGACCTGTGTAATGTACTAACAGGAGTATAAGTAGCTTCGTATCCAGTAACTAGAAATGATTCATCTTGTTGCCCATTTACTTTGTGTTAGTGACATAAGGAGACACAAGCGAAGAAGGGAATGAAACAATGTATAAAACATTTTTTCTCTTTAATTAGTAATTTGATCATATTTCTCAGTATCAATACTTAACTTTGGACCATCAATCAAACCAAACGCTTATTAGGTGTTAGTAGGAAGTTCTTCTGATCCTGCAGCTCCGTGCATGGTGTGTTCTAGGTTATACAGAGCCCGGGACCTGCTACCTGCACGTGTTCCCCATACAGAGTACGGCTGGAGTGGGTCTTGGTCTCGTTGTTCTCTAGGATGGTCTGGTGATCACCTACAGCTCGGAATGGGCCTCCCCTGTCTTCTGCAGCTCCTGGAGTCTTTTGGGAATGGTTGTCGTCCAGAATTTGTACTTATCCGCTTTCAGCCCTGTAGCAGACGCCTGCTGTAGATTAATCTTCAGATAACCTTCGTCTTGGCTGTACTGAGGCCAGTAGGTGAGGCCCGGCCCATTGGGATTGCTGGAAAAGACCAAATCATCGACTGTTAAATATATATCAGAAGAGATTATCATCTCAGAAACTAGAATTTCATAGTCAGCCAAACAAATCTCCAGAGTCAGCTGCTCTATTACAGGTCTCAGGGAGGTCATACAGGCACGTGGAGGCCACACACACTACTGAGCCTCATTTTGACTTGTTTTAAGGACATTACATCAAAGTTGGATCAGCCTGTAGTGTGTTTTTCCACTTTAATTTTGAGTGTGACTCCAAATCCAGACCTCCATGGGTTAATAAATTTGATTTCCATTGAAAATTTTTGTGTGATTTTGTTGTCAGCACATTCAACTATGTAAAGAACAAAGTATTTAATAAGAATATTTCATTCATTCAGATCTAGGATGTGTTATTTTAGTGTTCCCTTTATTTTTTTGAGCAGTATATATATATATATATATATATATATACACACACATACATTTAGCACATCTAGCATCAACACACACGCACACACTTTTTTCTTTTTCCCATGTGTACAACTCTGGATGAGATGGAACAGAGATTCCGTCAACGTGGCTATCCTGTGAAGCTTCTTACTGCGGCTAGAAAAAAAGCACAGGAATGTGGTAAAGAAACACTATTGCATGATCATGGTCCCAAACTAAAATCTGGGGTGATCCCATGGGTGAATGAATATATTGTAAAAAGTGATGTTGTCAATAAGAAAGTAAAAAAGTTTGTGGCCCATGGTGTCTACTGATCCAGACTTGAAAATATTCCATAAGCAACGGTAAGTATTGGGGACATAGTGGTGAAGACTGATTTGTCAAAGATAAAAAATACCCCTACTAATTTTCTAACACGTAAAAATGGGTGCTTTAAATGTACAGGATGTACAACCTGTTCACATATGTCCCCAGGGGATAACATCTCACATCCCTTTAGTGGTAAAAAATTCCCAATAAAATGGCCACTAACGTGTAGCTCGAAGTTCGTGGTATACGCCATAATCTGCCCCTGTGGGCGTTACTATATTGGCAAAACTGAATGCCAGTTTAAAATCAGGATGGCGCAACACAGGCAAGCCATTAGGAACGCTCTGGCATCAGGCAGTGGGGAACAGCCTGTGGCACGCCACTTTGTAGAATTTAAACATGGGATGGCAACATTTAAACATAGGATCATAGACCATGTTCCAGCTTCACAGCGAGGTGGAAACAGGGGCAAACAGCTCCTACAGCTGGAATCTATGTAGATCCACAGGTTGAATACTCTAAAACCTGGTGGGTTAAATGATAGTTTAGGATTGATTAATTTCCTATAACTGTTTCTGAATTTATTCTGAATTTTTCCATTAAAGAGAACAGAGGCGCGGAGGAGCTATAGGCGCTATAGGTGCCGTGTATGTATCATAAAATAAGGGTATATGTAGTTTTAAAGAATCTTCATGTTTTAAAAAAAAGAAATTGGTAAATTAAAAGATCTTAATGTGGTGAAGTTGATGACACCGTGAGGGTATAGGAGAGGAGGCCATAAAGAATATGTATATATATGTTGCACTTATATATTGCACGCTGGAAGATATCTTTATTGGGGATATCGATATATTTTTATTGGTGATATTGACATGCGAGCTATAGGGGCTAATAGCACTGATCGGTATATTTATTTATTTATATGTACATCGTTTCCTGGGTGTCAGGGATCGTCTTAATTACATGTTTCTCACGCACATGGTAATGGTGTTAGGCCATTGTAAATTGTATGTTGCTTATATGATGCACTGAAACACTGCCCGATCGGATGTAATAACCCTGTGTGTATCTGTTGTTATTGTTATTACAGGGTCACCATGGTAACGCGGCCTGGCCGGGCGCCGTGACGTCACTTTTGCATCAGGTGGTCTGGATCACGTGGTGCGTGGTGGACGCCGGGCTAGGAGCACGGGAGACGCGGCCGTGGGAGACGCTGGCGGGGAAATTGATCAGGGGGGTAAGTAGATGTGTATAAATTTGTTTGTGTAACACTGTACACTTGTCCTGAAGACGGGGAGGTGGTCCCCGAAACGTTGACTGCACTGAATACATTGGTTTAATTTTTTCACAAGTCTGCTGAGTGCCGCCTCTCATTGTTCATCTGTGTGTATACAAAGGGTTTTACCCCGAGGAGGGCACCGGAGCAAGTTACACCCACTGCTTGGGGAGGCCATGAGTGCCGGAGTACTTTTTGCTTTTATATATATATATATATATATATATATATATATATATATATATATACATACATACATACATACATACATACAGTTGTGCTCATAAGTTTACATACCCTAGCAGAATTTGTGATCTTCTGGCCATTTGTCAGAGAATATGAATGATAACTCACAAACTTTCCTTTCACTCATGGTTAGTGGTTGGGTGAAGCCATTTATTGTCAAACAACTGTGTTTACTCTTTTTAAATCATAATGACAACAGAAACGACCCAAATGACCCTGATCAAAAGTTTACATACCCTGGAGATTTTGGCCTGATAACATGCACACAAGTTGACACAAACGGGTTTGAATGGCTACTAAAGTTAACCATCCTTGCCCATGTAGCTTTGTTTATATATATTGTGACAAGAACACTGGGATAGTGTTTGAGGGCAGGTATGTTTGTCCCAGGTTCTTGTCTTACATGTTTTAGAAAATGAAAACTTCTAGGAAAATGCTTTTGTTTTGTTAGAACCTTTTCAGTTTGCTGGAAAAGCTAGATAAAGGCTCTGGGAGAGAGATAAGGCGAGTTCCAGACATTGGGCCCAGTTCGGATCTTTGGCCTCACAGAGGGCTAATCAGGGCTTTCAGCTGTGCAAGAGTCTTATAGGGCTTCTAGCCTGATTAATGTGTGCAGACTGCCTGGGAAGACTGCAGGATCTCTGTGAGAGAAACACGCTTCCTGATACAAGTGAGCTAAACAGTGTTTACTGGAGAACTCTTTTTTTTTAGTGATAGTTAGGAACATCTTGTGTTTAGTTAGTGCCGGACAGGCAAGGTATTTTCTTTTGGTGTTTGTTTTATTTTCTGTATAATAAAACTGGCTGGGGCCAGTTGTACCAGAAACTGGACTTGTGTTGTTCCTCAGCTGCTGCGTGCTGCCATATACCCCAGGAAACGGCACCTTGCACCCTTACAGTGTTACAATATATATATATATATATATATATATATAGCCAAATAGCCGGCACTCTCTCCTTTGGTATATAACTGCCTTGGTGCCTCCCAACTTGGTCTTATGACCAGATACAAAGTCACGAACAGTGGCACTCATAGGACTTGTAGCAATAATAAATGACTCGGCGGTCAAGAATGTTCAATCAACGTTTCGTTAATTTAATAACGTCATGTATGTATGTATGTGTACCAGGGAAGCTATCAGCGCCACAGATGCAGTATTTCAAATGTCAACATTAGTAATGGGACCAAACAATAAAATTACTAAAAAAACTGCTTAGTGGGCACTCCCTATAGTTTATTAGGGCGTCAGCCTGTTACCTCAGGTAAAATAAGGCACTGGTATAGATGCCTAGAATAAAAGTGTGTGGACAGAGAATGAGGTAATAAAGGCGACCGCTGGTGCCAGACAATTTAGAAAACTAGGCAGTTTAGTAAATGAATGAAGTCCACACAGGACAAAACGCGTTGGGTGCTACCTTGATCTAACCTCAAATACTAAGTTAAGCTATTTACTCCTCTCTTTTTTGAAATTTTGTCGTTTTTATTCCTGTATATTTTATGTCCTACTTTTTATGTCTTTTTTGGAGTCTTTTTACGAGTGTTTTATGCGTTTTATTTATCCTCTTGTGCATGTATTTTTACTGTATTAATCCCCACCTTTTTAACACTCGGATTTGTTTTACTGCTTCATAATAAATGCTTTCCATTTTTTACTAAACTAGTTTTCTAAATTGTCTGGCACCAGCGGTCGCCTTTATTACCTCATTCTCTGTCTATATATATATATATATATATATATATATATATATATATATATAAATAAATAAATAAATAAACAAAGCTACATGGGCAATTGCTCCCCCAGCCAGTGACTGAAATCATGACCATTATAGCACTAGTATATATACACAATATGATGTATAAGTGGCTGAGCGTAGCTGCATCTTTTCCAGCCAAATCTGCTGTGTGTCTGGATCTGAGCACTAAAATCAGTATAGTGGATCAGGAAGACCAGAGAGCAGCTGCCAGCAAGAAGAGACAGGTGTCTTACCATGGGGTGGGAGAATGTGCACATAGCAAACTCAGTTCCGTCTCCTACTGGTTATACTAGGTATGAATAATTATTATGGTATGTGTAACTTCTTTGTCGTTTAAGTCCACCCGTAGAGCGGGGACTTGAATTATGTAATGGTGCTCACATCCATAAAAAACATCAACATTCAGCTCAGACAGACTGGGATCGTACCTTCTCTAGAGATGTGCGGGTTCGGTTTTACTCGGATTTACTCGGGGCTCGAAATGGTATCTTATTGGATCACGGATGTCACGCATTTTGGATTACCAATAAGCAAAACCCGAAATACCCGAGTAAAACCGAACCTGCTCATCTCAGTGCCCCATCTAATAGCCTGCTTTTTTTTTTTTAATAGAGTAATCTTTATTTCAAAGGATAGAAGTTTGATTACAGATAATGCATAACATTGGTGTATCATGTACAGTAAGTCAAAGTACCACTTGAGAGGGGTGGTATTCATGTGACCGGCGGAGTGTGGGTAAGGGAATATCCTTCAGATAACTGCAGAGATCCAATGCAGAGCACATCAGCTGTGCACAATGTCCGGCGTGGTGTCAAGGGAGCCATCACTGTCGGACATTTGGGTAATCATAGTTCCAAGGCGGTTGTGGTGTATCAGGCGGGCCAACAGATTACCAGGCCTGTCAACACCAGCATACCTATATCCCAAACAGTCAACCTTAACTATCAAGAACTAAATTCTCAGTAAAACCCTTAATCAAAATCAATTGAAAAACGAGACGAGAACAGCATGGAGTAGGAGAGATTTAGGTCTCTGAGGCGCCGCTTAATAGGCATAAACTGGGCTCGGTCTGGGAAAGCAGACACCCTGACTCCATTCCTGACAAGGGGGCCTTTTGTGCGCCCCAGGCGGAGGACCGAGTCACGATCTTTATAATGCAGAAATTTGGCAATGAAGGTGCGCGGAGGGGCACCAGGAGGTAGAGGATGGGATGGTATCCGGTGTGCATGCTCCACCGTAAACTGAGCCGTGAAAGATTCAGCGCCGTACAACTCCTTAAGCCACGATTCAAGAAAATCCTCCTTCTCCAGCAGGCCCACAAACCATACATCATTTCTACGTAGCCGACCCTCCATGTCTAGCAGCTTGGTTTGAAGGGAGGAAACTTGCTGGGTCACCATGGATACGGACTGTTTTAGGGGACCACACATATCTTCCAAGTTCGAGAAGCGTGTCTCCGCCTCACCCACTCTCTCTCGAATATGCTGGACATTTAGTCGGAGTAAGGAAAGGTCACACTGCACTTTCTCCATCTTATCCGAAAGACGCTGTTCAGAGCCTGCAATAGCCTCCAGCACTTGTTGAATAGAAGGTGCTGAGGGTGCCGTAGGGGAGTCGGCAGCTGTCGCAGATGGGGAGCAGGAATGAGTCGGAGAGGTTCCCTGAGGAGAAGCCAGCGAGGCCCGGGGATTAGGTTGTCTAGCAAACCTCTCCAGCCTAGCTGCAGCTGTGCGCTGGCCATCTTTAACCATGATGAACAAAAGGTAGTGGTAAATAACCCCGGCAAACTCACAGCGTAGAAGTGTAGAGAGAAGCCGACAGCAGTGAGGTTGTAAGTATTCAGTATTGACATATACAGCCGTATCCGACCTTCAGAATAATAAACAAATGGAGAGGAATGCACAGACAGTGTCCCAAAGTAGAAGTGAAGGCAGGAACAAGGTGGTTACCGGTATGTATATCAAGTATAGATGAGAGCAGCCTGCGGTAGGCTCCCAGGAGGCAGTGTCAGTGTATATAGGTTATAACAATACAGGACAGGCAGCCCTAGTATGTATACAGCCTCTGCAGGCTAGGAGAGCAGGCCAGTGCAGTGAGGCCATCCATGGAGCTGCACCCAAAATGGCCACCTGGCTCACAGTCACTTCTCTCCTTCTCCAGGAGTACCTGTGTCTTCTCCGGCCCTCAGAGCTCCGGGTCACAGCTGGCTGGAAGCAGGAGGGGTAACCGCTTCTCCCCAGGTGTCCCACGGCATCAGGCGGTGTCTTTAGCCAACCGTTCAAGCTCCGGGAGTCACGCGGCCGAGGGCTCCAAAATTGAGGCCGGGGATCCGGAGAAGGAGCAGGCCACAAGGCCGGAAATCTGCCGCCGCAGCTAGACAGCCCGCGGAGACTGCGGAGGAGGGTGCCCGCCGATGTCCAGCAGTGTGGGAAGAGGAATGATGCCGGGTAGGCACAGCAGAGGGGTCAGGATGTTTCAGAGGATTAATGTAGGCGGGGAGCTCCCGTGACCTGCTTCCTATTCTTTTGCCGCCATGGCCACGCCCCTTAACAGCTTGCTTTAATCTCTGTCCCTATAATCTGATGTGGTTTCTGTTGGGTCAGAACTGAAGTTGGATAAAGCCTTCACATCTGCGGAATGTCTCCTGATTTTCCTCCCCTGTAAACTCTGGTTGTTTTCATGGAGGGCCATCTTAATGTATTGGCCCACTGGGCAGCTGGCCAGGGCCCCATAATTCTAGGGGCATTCGAGCAGGGTCAGGTGGTGGTTACACAGTCAGAGCGGCGAGGCAGCATTCTTTACCTGCCTCCTAGCCTGCAGCCAGACAGTGAGTGGCTGTCAGCATGCTGATTGGTGAATGGCTGGAGCTTTACACCAATCATAGTGCAGACAGCCAGTCACTGTATGGAAGCATGTGGAGAGAGGGCACAGGAGGGGCAAGTTTTGAGTTTTTATTGATTCCCGTGCATTGCTTTGCCCATTACCTACTGTTGGTAAGACAGCCTCCTGTCCATGCAGCATCTCACCTGTGTTATACTATTATTTGATACTATGCTGATTGTGCACTTTATGTCCCTGACCTATGTAATGGCCGCTAGTGCACACCCGGTGGTAAATGCACCATTATACTGTATCTAGATAGGGAGAAGCTGTAATGAGACCCTGGTAGAGTAAGGACCCAGGGTATACAGTCCCAAGTCCGTGGCCTCAGATCTTATACCCAGACAAGTCAGACATCAGGGTGGGTGAGCAGTCCGCAGATATCTTACCCAGTGCGGGCAAAGTTGGCCCAATATTTCATCATTGTCTTACTCAGTACCTTCTCTTCTTCCTCCGCGGCACCTAGAGAAACACAATAAGAGGTTAGTACCACAGATGTGGATGTAGAACAATGAAAATGACGGGTGATGTGCACTCAGGTGACATGTAGAGTCTGCCACAGACAGTAATAAAGCAATGTATATACTATGACCTCCGGGCATGTATAGATCATCTGCAGGTGGAGGACTCCACGAAACATGCAGGATTCCACAGAAGATGCTCCTCCTGGGCGGGACCCATTGGCCATGTGACAGGGATTTGGAGGACTGCCCGCTAGGAGCAGACACCTAACGGCTACTCTGGGTTGAGGCAAATCATAGAATTTGACGGCAGATAAGAACCACTTGGCCCATCTAGTCTGCCCTTTTTCTTTTAACCATATTTTTTATCTCAAAACTTACTTGATCCTTATTTCTTTGTAAGGCTATCCTTATGTCTATCCCATGCATGTTTAAAATTGCTCTACTGTCTTAGCCTCTACCACCTCTGATGGGAGGCTATTCCACTTGTCCACTACCCTTTCTGTGAAGTAATTTTTCCTCATATTTCTCCTGAACCTCCCTCCCACATGCAGTCTCGGTGTATGTCCTCATGTCCTATTGCTTCTCTTCATATGGAGAATGTTTCCCTCCTGTACTTTCTTAAAACCCTTGATATATTTGAAAGTTTCTATCACGTCCCCCCTTTCCCTTCTCTTCTCCATACTATTCATAGTGAGATTTTTTATTCTTTCTGGGTAGGTTTTGTGATGTAGGCCATGCACTATTTTAGTACAGTCTCTAAATGACCTATACAGTGGCATTATCACTTCTTTATTTCTACTGCTGATTCCTCTCCCAATGCAGCATTCCTCATTGCTGTGTTACATTGCTTACCTGCCTTTAAGTCACCTGAAATAGTGACTCCTAGATCCCTTTCCTCCTCAGTAGTTTCCAGTATAGTGCCATTAATACTATATTTAGCCTTTGGATTTTTGAGACCTAAGTGCATGATTTTGCATTTTTTGGCATTAAACTGTAATTGCCACACTCTTGACCATTCCTCTAGTCTACCTAGATCCTCAGTCATTTGTTTTACCCCACCTGGTGTGTCTACCCTGTTGCATACCTTTGTGTCATCGTCAAAAAGGCATACTTTTCCTTTAATGCGATTTGCAATGTCACCAATAAAGATATTAAAAAGCACTGGTCCAAGTACAGATCCCTGGGGTACTCCACTGGTAACATTTCCCTCCTGTGAATGCACTCCATTTACCACAACTCTCTGTTTTCTATCCTGCAACCAAGATCTTATCCATTCAATAATCCTAGTACCCAATCCCAAACTTCCAAGTTTATTTAGCAGTCTGCGATGTGGAACAGTGTCAAAAGCCTTACTAAAGTCTAGATAAGCTATATCCATGGCTCAACCTTTATCCATCACTTTAGTCACACAGTCAAAAAAGTCAATAAGATTTGTTTGACATGATCTCCCCCTAGGCAATCCATGCTGTTTGGGATCCTGTAAATTGCTGGATTTGAGATAATCTACAACTCTTTCTTTTAAGAGTGGTTCCATCAATTTCCCCTGCTACTGATGTAAGACTCACTGGTCTGTAGTTTGCCTCTTCCTTGCTTCCACTTTTGTGCAGTGGGACTACGTTTGCTCTTTTCCAGTCCTTTGGAATTACTCCTCTAGCTAATGACTGGTTGAATAATTCTGTCAATGGTGCTACCAGCACTTCTTTAAGTTCTTTTAGTATTCTTGGATGTATCCCATCTGGCCCCATAGATTTGTCCACTTTCAGCTTTGAGAGTTCTGTTACGACCTTCTCCTCTGTAAATGTACTGGTTTAATTTTCTTGAATATCCCTGCAACTTAACTGTGACCCCTTCCCCTCTCTTTCAGTAGTGAATACTGAGCAAAAATAATTATTAAGATGATCTGCTATTACATTGTCTCCTTCAACAACACGACCAGTCTCTGTCTTTAGTTTTATAATTCCGCCTTTTGTTTTTCTCCTTTCGTTTATATAACTAAAAAAGTTTTGCCTCCTTAACCCACTGACTGGGCCATTTTCTCCTCAGCTTGTGCCTTTGCACATCTGATTACCTTCTTAGTCTCCTTCTGTCTAACAAGATATATCTCTTTGTCTTCATTATTTTATGTCTGCTTATATTTCCTAAAAGCCATCTTTTTTTTCATTTCACAATATTTGCGACTTCTTTCGCAAACCACACTGGCTTCCTTTTCCTTGTGTTTTTCCGAACACGCTTGATACAAAGGTCTGTTGCCTTTAATATTGCAGGCAACAGAACTTTGTATCAAAAGTGTTAGGAAAAACACCACGAAAAGGAAGTCATTGCTCTTTGCGTCACCTTATGAAATAAGCCCCAAATGAGTGATTGTATTTATCTCACAATCTCCTCCACTGACTGATACTTCTGCTAACGGTTATTAGGATGGTCCTAGTTTTCTGCCACATTTTCCATAATGCTCCCCATCCGTATTCTGGATTAACACACAGATTACTATTCCATCAAATATAATCTCCCATCTGTGAGGTCACCCCTGCCCCCAGCGATTGAGACAACCTCCGCCCTTCTGTGAGAACCAGAGACAGCTGATATCCCGACATCTATTGTATGAAGCATTTACCAGTCCCGTTCCATCAGATCTGCAACATTATGTCCCAGCCGTCTCTGTACTACATTGACTGCTCTGTAATAATGCCCCCTCCTTCCTGCCTACACACCATGAGGTGCCCGCCTTGCCGCGCTTCCCTATGCCGCGCATCCCTATGCCACACATTCCTATGTCACACCTACCAATGCCGCACATCCCTATGCCACACATTCCTATGCTGTACAATACCTACGCAACACATTTCTGTGGTACACATCCCTATGCCACACATCCCTATGCCACACATTCCTATGTCACACCTACCAATGCCGCACATCCCTATGCCACACATTCCTATGCTGTACAATACCTACGCAACACATTTCTATGGTACACATCCCTATGCCACACATCCCAATGCTATGATCACTGTCGAAGTCAAAAATATTAGTCACACGCATCACGTACAAACCCCACACAGATGGCCTCCGTCCAGGTGCTTGTTCTGCCATGCGTGCGCATACTCGCACGCTACGTATAATCGCTCACGCGGTGGTGCGTATTAGCGCGTGGTATGAGTAATTACGGTAGCATATGCATTCGCATGGAAAAGCCACAAAGACATATTTCATATTTAAGTCACATAGCACAGAATGTACACATAGCCCACATGCACCACACCAGCGAGTTACATTTGTGTAAAAGGTACAACAACAGAGGGATTCAACTTTACAGGATATGAGGGGACAGAATTAGGTTAGGAGGTGGTGTTTGGTATCCAGCTGTACAGTATATTAAAAGCAATACTCCGATAGCAGTTTGCAGAAGGTAGCACGCTCCTGCGCATAGATATGCGCAGGAACAGAATATTAATATTACATTGTATTTACTGTACTCATGATATTCGGCGGTAACCCAGTGGAGAACATCTGCAACTGCACCTGGACCAGGCATCGCCCACCTATTCAAACTGACCTATGACCCCTCCTGTACTGTAAATGACCAGCCCTTTGACCTATGGGTGAAGAGATAAGAGATTCCTTTGTTTCATGATTTGGACAAATGTATAAAAGCCACGCTACCTGGCCGGTCAGACACATTCTCTGAGGGTCATCTATACAGATTGACTGAGGACCGGTACTGGGTGGCACTGGCGAACAAACGTATGTATCATTGATTGTAGCCTGTTTCTCTTATGTAATTGTGTTATTTACTCAAAAGGGGATAACAACAATAACTGTTGGTGAGTTGGATCCCAACATTTTTAAATACAATCTGGTGTCGCATTCCTTTCCTGCTAGGGGTTATAAAGTGTATTCCGCCTCACGTGTAGCTACTCCATGCTTACAGCGCGACTGCGTGCTTATGCAACGTGTACGCATCTGTTAGGGGTTTCACACACACACGCTCAACGGTCACAGCGGCCTGAACGGTTATATATATATATATATATATATATATATATATATATATATATAAAAAATCTCTCTCAAGGTATTGCTTTTCTTCCTGTAAGTTAATCAGCTTTAATATCACTATGCCACACATCCCCATGCCACACATCCCAATGCTATGATCACTATGCCACATATCCCCATGCCACACATCCCAATGCTATGATCACTATGCCACACATCCCTATGCCACACATCCCCAATGCTATGATCACTATGCCACACCTCCCCATGCCACACATCCCAATACTATGATCACTATGCCACACATCCCAATGCTATGATCACTATGCCACACATCCCTATGCCACGCATCCCAGTGCTACGATCACTATGCCACCCCTTTCTTAGTTCTTATCTCAGCCAGTAAGGGCATTACCTGTGAACAGCAGACCATCTGGCAGGAAGGGTCCTCCTATCACGAAGATCAGCTCATCTCCATGGTCGGCTTTGACAAAATCTGGTTTAGAATCCTTAAAGAGTGATGGACGGCGCTGGAATTCATAGAAGTAGACTGGATTCCCGGCATCTGTTGGCCAATAATCAGTAAGTGTGGAGGAAATGGGTGCATTGAGAAAGCATGGAGGTAACGGGTGCATTGAAAAAGCATGGAGGTAACGGGTGCATTGAGAAAGCATGGAGGAAACGGGTGCAATGAGAAAGCATGGAGGAAACGGGTGCAATGAGAAAGCATGGAGGAAACGGGTGCAATGAGAAAGCATGGAGGAAACGGGTGCAATGAGAAAGAATGGAGGAAATGCGTGCAATGAGAAAGCATGGAGGAAATGCGTGCAATGAGAAAGCATGGAGGAAATGCGTGCAATGAGAAAGCATGGAGGAAATGCGTGCAATGAGAAAGCATGGAGGAAATGCGTGCATTGAGAAAGCATGGAGGAAATGCGTGCATTGAGAAAGCATGGAGGAAATGCGTGCAATGAGAAAGCATGGAGGAAACGAGTGCATTGAGTAAGCATGGGTGGAATGGGAATGGTGTAGTAAAGTAGACTGGTCACTGGGCCTATGATGTAACATGTAACATACGCGCTCAGTACCAAACGTGCACAGATTTATCAAGCCTTGGATAGTGATAAATCACACGGTGATAAAGCGCCAACCAACCAGCCCTTAACTGTCTTTTTTCAAACACAGCCTGTAACATGGCAGTTAGGAGCTGATTAGTTGGTACTTTATCACCATGCAATTTTATCACTCTCCAAGGCTGGATAACCTGGCCACAGTTTCCCCAGAACTGCGTCCCCACAGGAGGGAGCATTTCTCTGCCCCCTGACCAGCTTAGGACAGGCCTAGTGCATTGCTACAGCTGGACTTGGCAGGAGAGTTGGGCTAGAAGAGTAGATGGTTTGCTTCTGGCCCGGCTTCCTCCATAGCTCACGGCTCTCCTGCACTGCACTCTGGAGGAAGCACACAGGGGAGAGTTAGGGATGGGACAATACAAGCTTAACCTCAATGTCACCATCAACACATGACCATCGGTGTCAGAGACCCATCGGCTGCTAAACATCAATGATTTTGTATGCAAAGTGATTTATGGAAACATTTTGTCCATCTCTAGGAGAACGTCGCCTCTAAGTGTCAGCGTTTATTTGTGGATATATAATACATTAGCTGACCTTGTCATGGTTCCTTTTAACTGGTCTTCATGAAGGTGTAACCTCAACACCTTATTCCATAATACAGTATAACTACCTCATATGCTAGAGGAGAAAACATGGCCTAGACCGAACAGAAGGTGCTGAGACAGGGGATGTGCTACGCCCTGGGTGGGCCTCATACCTCTATGATATTTGGACTTCTTAAGTGCCGGCATCACAAACATGAAGTCTCCGCAGAGGTCAAAGAAGTGGCTGCGGATTACAGCGGGATCGGTGTCGTCCCCCAGGTACTCATCCAGTAGCAGAGAGGTGAGGCCGGACAGACGACCCTGCAACATTTACAGATATTGTCACACCATTAATCCCAGTCTCCGGTTCCAGCCATGAGGCATACACAGTGGGCGGTTCTGCCAGGGTCAGACAAGGTTACAGGGCCGATCACCCCCAACCTTGCTCGCCGTGGGAAGTTGTATTACGTATGTATATCAGTAGTGATGTAATAACATTTTATAAAGGACAAGACAGGAATATGACACATGTATCACATCACATAATGGTATACACCTAGAGATGGTTATTGTGCTGTGAGCCTGTGAGTCTAATTGTTCTGTGGATGAGTAACATGTACTGACTAATTATGACTAATCGATGGGTGTCTGCCGCGTCCTTCCATTAGGCTACATGTCTCAGCCGGCACAGACTGTATATACAGAACCAATTATAAAGCCTGTGTGTATTATGTATTATGTTTTATACAGGTTGAGTATCCCATATCCAAATATTCCGAAATACGGAATATTCCGAAATACGGATTTTTTTGCGTGAGAGTGAGATAGTGAAACCTTTGTTTTCTGATGGCTCAATGTACACAAACTTTGTTTGTTTAATACACACAGTTATTAAAAATATTGTATTAAATGACCTTCAGGCTGTGTATATAAGATGTATATGAAACATAAATGAATTGTGTGAATGTACACACACTTTGTTCAATGCACAAACTTACAAAAAATATTGGCTAAAATTACCTTCCGGCTGTGTGTATAAATTGTATATGTAACATAAATGCATTCTGTGCTTAGATTTAGGTCCCATCACCATGATATCTCATTATGGTATGCAATTATTCCAAAATACGGAAAAATCCCATATCCAAAATAACTCTGGTCCCAAGCATTTTGGATAAGGGATACTCAACCTGTATCTTGTTATAACCTTACATCTGTTATCACTGTGACTTTATCAATATTTTTTCTTCGTCGACATTTTGACTTTCAAAATGGTGTCTGCCGACCCCATGACCATGTTGATCTCATGTCAGTGCCAAACTTTGAGGTGTCGCCATTTTGAACATGGGGACATTAGGACAGCTGACCTTATGGCGGCATAGATTTCAGCTGTAGACAGTATGAGTGCTTGCACTAGAAAACAGGATTTTGATACCTACCGGTAAATCCTTTTCTCCTAGTCCATAGAGGATGCTGGGGTCCACTTCATGACCATGGGGGTATAGACGGTTCCGCAGGAGCCATGGGCACTCTTAATACTTTTCAATGGGTGTGAACTGGCTCCTATCTCTATGCCCCTCCTCCAGACCTCAGTTATAGGAACTGTGCCCAGGGAGACGGACATTTCGAGGAAAGGATTTACTTTAAACTAGTGGTGAGATACATACCAGCTCACACCTCAACCATGCCGCACAACATGGCATTCAACAGAACACACGCCAACAGGCATGAATCAATTACAGCAACATGCTGAAACTAATATAACACAACTTGTATATCCAATAACTAAAAACTGCAGGTAAAGTACGCACTGGGACTGGGATTTACTGGTAGGTAACAAAATCCTGTTTTCTCATACGTCCTAGAGCAGCGGTAGCCAACCCGCGGCTCTTGAGCCGCATGCGGCTCTTTCATCCGCCACATGCGGCTCAGCCGGCTCCTGGCCACCGCTGCCCCCAGCCCCAGACACACGCACGCATCTCCGGCAGTGGTGTCTCGCTTCAATTTGGCGCCAGGCCGTGAGCCAATGAGTGCTCGCGGACCGGCAGCTAAGGCTCCTGATTGGCTGCCGGACCGCGAGCTTTGGTTGGCTCACGGACCGGCACCTAATTCAAGAGAGACACAGCCGCCGGAGAGAAGCAGCACTGGGGGCATATCTGGCACTGGGGGCATATCTGGCACTGGGGGCATAGCAGGCACTGGGGGCATAGCAGGCACTGGGGGCATAGCAGGCACTGTGGGGAAATGTGTATCTGCACTGAGGGAATATCTGGCACTGGGCATAGCAGGCACTGGGAGCATAGACTCTGGAGGGCATATCTGGCACTATGGGGACATGTGTTTCTGGCACTGGGGGCATATATTGGCACTGGGGGCATATCTGGCATTGGGGGGACGTGTATTTGGCACTGTGGAGCATAGCTGGCACTGTGGGGACATGTGTATCTGGCACTGGGGGCATATATGTATCTGGCACTGTGGAGGCACCCATTTTTTGGCGTTTTTATATGTATGTGGCACTGTACTGGGGCAATATATGTATCTGGCACTGTACAACATGACGAAAAACGGGGTTATGATATGAGGTCATACTTCTACAAATGTCATACTGAAAGGTGTGCACACAAAAAAGGGGTGTGGCTGTGACAACTAGGCCACGCCCTCATATTTGCGCGTGCGCATGATAGTGGCTCTTGCTCTTGACTACAGATCTTTTCTGGCTCTTTGCCTCTGACTGGTTGGCCACCCCTGTCCTAGAGGATGCTGGGGTCCACTTCATGACCGTGGGGTTTTTACCAAAGCTCCAGTACTGGCGGGAGAGTGCGGATGACCCTGCAGCAGCGATTGACCGAACTTGAGGTCTTCATCGGCCAATGTGTCAAACGTGTAGAATTTTGAAAATGTGTTTGACCCCAACCAAGTAGCTGCTCAGCAAAGTTGCAATGCCGAGACCCCCCGGACAGCAGCCCAGGATGAGCCCACCTTCCTAGTGGAATGGGCCTCCACCGACGTCGGTAACGGCAATCCAGCCGTAGTATGAGCGTGCTAAATCGTACTTCTGATCCAACGCGCAGTAGTCTGCTTGGAAGCAGGACACCCAATCTTGTTGGGAGCATACAGGACAAACAAAGACTCTGTTTTATGTATTCGAACTGTTCTAGCGACATAAATCTTCAAAGCTATAACCACATCTAGAGACTTTGACTCAGTGAACGTGTCAGTAACTACTGGCACCACAATAGGTTGGTTTATGTGGAAAGATGAAACCACCTTTGGAAGAAAATGTTGACGAGTTCTCAACTCTGCCCTATCTTCATGGAAGATCAGGTAAGGGCTCTTGTGAGACAAGGCCCCCAACTCAGACACCCGCCGTGCAGATGCCAATGCCAAAAGCATCACCACTTTCCAAGTGAGAAACTTCAACTCTATCTCTTGTAGAGGCTCAAACCAATCCGATTGAAGAAACTGCAACATCACATTACGGTCCCATGGTGCCACTGGAGACACAAATGGAGGCTGGATGTGCAGAACCCCTTTCACGAAGGTCTGAACCTCTGGAAGAGAGGCCAATTATTTTTGGAAGAACACCGATGTCAAAGTCGAAAAATATCATGATGCATATGCCTTGTAGTAACCCCTCATGCAACGCGCGCTGCTCGTGCACCCACTCCCCCGTACGTGCACATACCCGCAAGTTGCGTAAGGGACGCAACAGCATCTCGTGCGCATGAGATGTGTATTTACGGCGGAGTTTGTAAGCATGTAGCGTGAGACTCGATCGTAGCATATTTAACCCATATAGTGTGTTTTATAGCTAATATTCCCCTAGACAATGTCAGCGAGTATGTTTAGTTTAAACGGTTCCTGGACAGAGAGATTCCTCTTTGCATGATAGGAAGGGTCAGATAAAGGTTGAAAGGTGGTGTCTAGTATCCAGCTGTAGGATATTTTAAGGGTAACATTTCGGTGTTGGTTAGGAAAGGATCGCTCGCTCCTGCGTATAGTTATGTGCAAAAGTAGTTTATGAACATATATTGTATTTGCTGTAAATTACACATGCGGCGGGAATCCTGAGGATACCTCCCACCAGAGCAGTTGGAGAAAGACACAGCCCACCTGTTCAAATCCACCTATGACCTTTGCTATAATGTGGAGACACATTCCTGTGTCCAATGAACAATGAGATTATAGGGACCATTGTATTGTGAATGTATGTTGTGTATATAAAGACCACCATTGCCTGGCCAGACACTCACTCTCTCTGAAGGCTTTCTACCTGAATGCTGAGGGCTGGATCCAGGACGTGCTTGCGAATCATCCCCACGTATGTATATTTCTCTGTAGCCATTTTATTATCCATTCTGTTCGCCATTCGTTTCAATTTGTTCACTCTTGTTTGTTATTGTTCTCATTATTCTCTGTTATTGTGTTAGATTTTGATGTTAGTTTGTAGTGTATAACTTGTATTGTGTTTTTCCCCTTTTCTCTAAACAATCCACGGCAGTGTTAGAACTGCTGCGGTTTTAAATACAAACCAGGTCTTGTGTTTTCACTGTTTACTGCAAAGGGCTTTTCTTAGCGTCTCAATCGCTCAAACAGCATACACATTGTTAAGGTTTTTAAGCGTTACATCATTGTAGTATTTGACTACTAAGGTTTAGAGTATAAGCATATTCATACTGTGTTTTATCAATAAGGTTTACTGTGTGTCATTCTGTGAGCGTCTGCGCCGCTCGTGTCTCACTCTCACGGCGCAGCGTCCGCTACGCCAATAGCGTAGCAGTACGGTACTCGGTACGCCTATAGCGTGCTTGATATGAAGCGTGAATCCGTGAGCGTGTGTGTCGCGCCCACGGCCTAGCGTCTGCTACGCTAATTGCGTACCCCTACGGTACTCAGTGCGCCAATAGTCCGTAATAGTATATAGCTTATCAAAAAAGAGATTTGGAGAGGAGTGTACAGCGCTGAAAAACCCTTAAAATCCGGATAGTGTCTATATATAAAACACAAAAAGGATTATTCTATCCTTTGTACATAAAAATGGGCAGTAATCCAAGCTCTAACAAATAGCTTAGTGGATAATTAGTGAAAAAGCATATGATATAGAGAGCATTAATTAGAGCAGTTGGTATATCAAGTTTGCATAACGATTACCAACTGCTCTAATCAATGCTCTCTATATCATATGCTTTTTCACTAATTATCCACTAAGCTATTTATTAGAGCTTGTATTACTGCCCATTTTTATGTACAAAGGATAGAAGTTTGCATAACGATTACCAACTGCTCTAATTAATGCTCTCTATATCATATGCTTTTTCACTAATTATCCACTAAGCTATTTGTTAGAGCTTGGATTACTGCCCATTTTTATGTACAAAGGATAGAATAATCCTTTTTGTGTTTTATATATAGACACTATCCGGATTTTAAGGGTTTTTCAGCGCTGTACACTCCTCTCCAAATCTCTTTTTTGTGCAGTGTTAACCACAGGTGTTGGTGTATACCTGGGATTGGAGTTGAGCAGCTGATTACCAGCGCTGTGAGGGGGAATAATTTCTGTTTTCAGTATATAGCTTATGTTTAAAGGTAATATTTGACATTATCACTGACAAGGCCGAAATCTGGACCTTGATTAACCCCAATCGGAGGCCCGCCTCCACACCAGCCTGCAGAAAATGGAGAACACGTCCCAACTGAAATTCTTCCGTAGGATCCTTCTTGGATTCACACCAAGACACATATTTTCTCCAAATACGGTGGTAATGTTTCAACGTTACTCCTTTCCTGGCCTGAATAAGGGTGGGGATGACTACCTTGGGAATACCCTTACGGGCTAGGATTCGACGCTCAACAGCCATGCCGTCAAACGTAGCCGCGGTAAGTCTTGATACACGCACATCCCCTGCTGCAGCAGGTCCTCGAAGAGGAAGAGGCAGAGGATCTTCTATGAGCAACTCCTGAAGATCTGGGTACCAAGCCCTCCTTGGCCAGTCTGGGGCAATGAAGTTTGCTCGAACTCTTGTTCTCCTTATGAGCCTGAGCACTTTTGGGATCAGCAGAAGTGGAGGGAAGACATACACCGACCGGAACACCCACTGGGCCACTAGTGCATCCACTGCTATTGCTTGAGGGTCTCTCGACCTGGAACAATATTTCTGAAGCTTCTTGTTGAGATGAGATGCCATCAGGTCTACTTGAGAAACTCCCCAAAGACTTGTCACCTCTGCGAAGAGGTGGTGGAGGCCCCACTCTCCTGGATGGAGATCGTGTCTGCTGAGGAAGTCTGCTTCCCAGTTGTCTACTCCCAGAATGAAAATTGCCGACAGAGCCTTTACATGTCTTTCTGCCCAGAGGAGAATATTCGTCCCCTCTGCCATTGCCGCTCTGCTTTTCGTTCCGCCATGCCTGTTTATGTACGCGACTGCTGTTACATTGTACGACTGGATCTGTACGGAATGATCTTGAAGAAGATGTACCGCTTGTTGAAGGCCGTTGTAAATGGCTCTCAATTCCAGCACGTTTCTGTGAAGGCAGGCTTCCTGACTTGACCATTTTCCTTGGAAGCTTTCCCCCTGAGTGACAGCTCCCCAGTCTCGGAGACTTGCATTCGTGGTTACCAGGACCCAGTCCTGAATCCCGAACCTGCGTCCCTCTAGTAGGCGAGAACGGTGTAGCCACCACAGGAGCGAAATCCTGGCTTTTGACAACAGGATTATCTTCCGGTGCATGTGTAGGTGGGATCCCGACCACTTGTCCAACAGGTCCCACTGGAATACCCTGGCATGGAACCTGCCAAACTGTATGGCCTCGTAGGCTGCCACCATCTTCCCCAACAACCGATTGCACGGATGGATCAACACACTTGATGGTTTTAAAATCTGTTTTACCATTTTCTGGATTTCCAGAGCCTTTTCCACGGGAAGAAATACTCTCTGAACTTCTGTGTCCAGAATCATCCCGAGAAAAGACAATCTTGTCGTCGGTTCCAACTGTGACTTTGGATAATTTACGATCCACCCGTGTTGTTGGAGTATTGACAGGGAGAGTGTGATGTTTTGTAACAACTGCTCTCTGGATCTCGCCTTTATCAGGAGATCGTCTAGATAAGGAATTATATTGTCTCCTTTTTGACGCAGGAGAACCATCATCTCCGCCATCACCTTGGTGAACACCCTCTGCGCCGCGGAGAGACCGAAAGGTAACGTCTGGAATTGGCAATGGCAATCCTGAACCGCGAATCTCAGATAAGCCTGGTGAGTAGGGTAAATGGGACCATGCAGGTAAGCATCTTCTATGTCTACAGACACCATGTAGTTCCCCTCCTCCAGACTGGAAATCACTGCCCTCAGTTATTCCATTTTGAACTTGAATCGTTTCAAGTAGGGATTCAGATTTTTCAGGTTTAGGATCGGTCTGACCGAGCCGTCCGGCTTCGGAACTACAAAAAGGCTTGAATAAAACCCCTCCCCTTGTTGTGACAAAGGTACCAGGACTATGACCTGATCCCGACATAATTTTTGGATTGCTGCTGTTACTGCTTCCCTTTTTGGAAGAGAAGCTGGCAAGGTAGATTTTAAAAATCGGCATGGGGGAACGTCTTAAAACTCCAGCTTGTATCCCTGGGACACTATTTGCAACACCCAGGGATCCAGGCCAGACAGAATCCAACCTTGGCTGAACAGTCTAAGACGTGCCCCACCCGAGCGGCCTCCCGCAAAGTAGCCCCAGCGTCATGCTGAAGATTTGGCAGAAGTAGGGGTAGACTTCTGCTCCTGGGAACCTGAAGCTGCTGTGGACTTTTCCCTTTCCCTACCCGCAAAGAAGGGGGAACCTCTCGCTTTTTTGTATTTATTGGGCTGAAAGGACTGCATGTGCGGGTGATATGTCTTTTTTGCCGGTGCAGGCGCAGAGGGCAAAAATGTCGACTTACCTGTGGTAGCCGCCGAGACTAACACATCCAGTCCATCGCCAAATAAGGCCTCACCTTTATATGGGAGAGCCTCCATATTTCTTTTGGAATCTGCATCCGCGTTCCACTGGCGAATCCACAACGCCCGCCGAGCCGATACTGCCATGGTAGCGGCTTGTGAACTCAAGAGTCCAATATGTTTCATCGCTTCTAGCATGTATGCGGCAGCGTCTTTGATATTCCCTAACTTAAGGAGTATCTCATCTTTATCAATCGTGTCAATTTCTGATGACACGCTATCTGACCATTTTTCAATAGCGCGACTCACCCACGTGCAAGCAATTGTGGGCCTGAGCAGTGTACCATTGGCAACATAAATGGATTTCAATGTAGTTTCCATCTTTCGGTCTGCCGGCTCTTTTAGTGAAGCCGTGCCAGGTGCAGGGAGAATTACCTTCTTTGTCAACCTGGACAGTGCACTGTCTAACACAGGGGGTGACTCCCATTTTTTCCTGTCCTCCACCGGGAAAGGATAAGCTGAATTCTCTTGGGAATAAGAAATTTATTTTCGGGATTCACCCACATCCCTTCAAAGAGTGTATTAAGCTCATGGGAAGGAGGGAAAGTGACCTTAGATTTCTTTTCTTTATAGAAATAAGCCTTCTCCTGAGGTACAGGAGTGGCTTCCGTGACTTCCAGAACTTCCCTTATAGCCACAATCATATATTGTATATTTTTTGCCAATTTATTATCTATTTCTCTGGAGTCACTATCGTCGACACAAGAATCAGTGTCCGTGTCGGTATCAGTATTCACAATATTCGCAAATGGTCTCTTATGTGACCCAGAGGGGTCGCCTACAGATGGAAGAACAGAGCCCTGAAAAATCACATCCTCCACAGATTTTCTCCAGCACTCAGCATGAGATTCAGACTTACCTAATCTCCTATTGATATGATGCATACTATCACGCATTTCTTTCACCCATGCAGGCTCTTGGTGTGCCGGCAGCGCCACCACATTACACTTCTGTGTCCCTAAAATGGTTTCCTCCGGGGAGGAACTCCCTGCCTCTGACATGTCTTACACATGTGTACAACACACACACAGACACACTGGGACTTATAGGGGACAGACCCACAGTAAAATCTGTCAGAGGGACACCGTTTAGGAGCAGCCAGTTCACAACCCCAGCGCCAGTATCTAATGCCTGTGAACACAGAATGCCCACTGACATGCAGCACTTTTTACACAGTAAAACACACTTGTAAAGCACCAAATTCACTTGTGCCCCCCCTGTTTTGCACCCTGATAACTTGTAGTCAGAAGTGAAGGAGGACCAGCGATGTCTCTGCAGCCTGAGGAGAGAGAAAATGGTGCTGAGCAGTGTGCTGGCTGCCTGAGGAAGAAGCTCCGCCCCTTTTTTACCTCAGAAACTTTTCATAATATTTATACTGGCGGGGGTAGGGCTGTGCCTGGGCATCTTATGCCCCCTTTTTGCCGGTTTATAGAGGTGTTTTTGCTTCCCAGGGCACCCCACCGCACCCTGCAGTGCCCATGTGTGTGGGCAGCAATGGCGCGCTGCGCTCCCACCAGCCGCGCTGTACCTCAGCCGTCACTTTTCTTGATAGAAGATCTGTCTTCTTCTACTCACCTGTCTTCTGACTTCTGGCTCTGTGAGGGGGTGACGGCGTGCTGTGGGAGTGAGCATCTAGACACAGCTAGCGTTCAGTACCCTTCAGGAGCTAATGGTGTCCTGTCAGCCAGAAGCAGAGCCATGAAACTCTTCAGGAAGTTGGTTCCTACTTCTGCCCCTCAGTCACACGAAGCAGGGAGTCTGTTGCCAGCAGTTCTCCCTGAAAAAAAACAACCTAACATAAGTCTTTTCAGAGAAGCTCAGTAGAGCTCCTCAGAGTGCATCCAGTCTGCCTGGGCACATTTCTAAAACTGAGGTCTGGAGGAGGGGCATAGAGGAAGGATCCAGTTCACACCCATTGAAAAGTCTTAAGAGTGCCCATGGCTCCTGCGGAACCGTCTATACCCCCATGGTCATGAAGTGGACCCCAGCATCCTCTAGGACGTATGAGAAATACAGGGTAATATACATAATGTGTATCACTGGGGCAAGGAGCTGTCATTACACCATACAGCACATTCCGGGACGCTCATATTTACAGTAACAACGCAATACACAGAAGACAGAGTATTTATTCCACAGCTGCTGGATACAGGAGTGCTACAGACAGGACACGACGCTGGGTGTGTCCGGAAAGGGACACAGTAATAATTATACCTATAAGGACTTCTGCTGGCAGAACCATAGACTTTGTCCTGTAAGTGTATTATTGTCTATCCCTAATTTCTCTAAATCCGCCTACAATTGAGCACTGATGGCTAAATCAAAATAACGGAGGTACCAATTAAGGCACCTGTGCTTAAGCATGGATATCACTAAAACCTGTTAGTGTGCCTTGTGGGCTGAGGTTGGGAATGCCCGATCTAGAGGTCCGGTCATCCAGTTACTACTATACAATCCTGAGCTCCTGGCACACTGCTACCAGTGTGCAATCCTGAGTTCCTGCCACCCAGCTGCCAGTGTGCAATCCTGAATATCACTCTAGCCTATGGGTTCTCAAACTTCTGAATTCTTGTATAGTTTCAAGTGTAATAAAGAATTCTGCACTTTCACAGATCTAACTCCACTTGCAATATACTGTAATGCCTGACAACACTATACTGTACAACCAAAATGCACGATAACGGTGAGGTAAGCAACACAAGCACTTTGCACCGAGGGGATAATTCAGACCTGATCGTAGCAGCAATTTTGTTAGCAGATGGGCAAAACCATGGGCCTAATTCAGACCTGATTGCTCGCTAGTTTTTTTTTGCAATGCTGCAATCAGGTCAGAACTGCGCATGCGTATGCACCGCAATGCGCAGGTGCGTCACACAGGTACAAAGTGGTTCATTGCTCAGCATTCGTAGAGCTGATGTCTGACGTTAATTCTGGTCCCGGACAGGCTGAAGTGTTCACAGTGGATGAGCATGTCCTGGGCTACTCAGAGACTGCACAAAATCTGTTCGCACAGCTCTGCTACACATGCGTTCGCATACTTCCAAAGCTAAAGTACACTCCCCTATGGAAGGCGACTATGCGAATGCAGGACTGCAAAAAAGCCTAGCGAGCGGTCAGATCTGAATTAGGCCCCATGTGCACTGCAGGTGGGGCAGATGTAACATGTGCAGAGAGAGTTAGATTTGGGTGGTGTGTGTTCAAACTGAAATCTAAATTGTAGTGTAAAAAATAAGAATTTACTCACCGGTAATTCTATTTCTCGTAGTCCGTAGTGGATGCTGGGTACTCCGTAAAGACCATGGGGATAGACGGGCTCCGCAGGAGACTGGGCACTCTAAAGAAAGATTAGGTACTATATCTGGTGTGCACTGGCTCCTCCCTCTATGCCCCTCCTCCAGACCTCAGTTAAGGAAACTGTGCCCGGAAGAGCTGACAATACTAGGAAAGGATTTGGAATCCAGGGTAAGACTCATACCAGCCACACCAATCACACCGTACAACTTATGATAACTATACCCAGTGAACAGTATGAAACAACAAATGAGCCTCAGAAACAGATGGCTCAAACAAAAACCCTTTAGTTAAGCAATAACTATATACATGTATTGCAGAGTGTCCGCACTTGGGACGGGCTCCCAGCATCCACTACGGACTACGAGAAATAGAATTACCGGTGAGTAAATTCTTATTTTCTCTGACGTCCTAGTGGATGCTGGGTACTCCGTAAGGACCATGGGGATTATACCAAAGCTCCCAAACGGGCGGGAGAGTGCGGATGACTCTGCAGCACCGAATGAGCAAACTCAAGGTCCTCCTCAGCCAGGGTATCAAACTTGTAAAATTTTGCAAAAGTGTTTGAACCCGACCAAGTAGCAGCTCGGCAAAGTTGTAATGCCGAGACCCCTCGGGCAGCCGCCCAAGAAGAGACCACCTTCCTTGTGGAATGGGCTTTTACAGATTTAGGATGCGGCAGTCCAGCCGCAGAATGTGCAAGTTGAATCGTGCTACAGATCCAGCGAGCAATAGTCTGCTTTGAAGCAGGAGCACCCAGCTTGTTGGGTGCATGCAGGATAAATAGCGAGTCAGTTTTCCTGACTCTAGCCGTCCTGGAAACATAGATTTTCAGGGCCCTGACTACGTCCAGCAACTTGGAATCCTCCAAGTCCCGAGTAGCCGCAGGCACCACAATAGGTTGGTTCAAATGAAACGCTGATACCACCTTAGGAAGAAATTGGGGACGAGTCCTCAATTCCGCCCTATCCATATGGAAAATCAGATAAGGGCTTTTACATGACAAAGCCGCCAATTCTGACACACGCCTGGCCGAAGCCAAGGCCAACAGCATGACCACTTTCCACGTGAGTTATTTTAGCTCCACGGTTTTAAGTGGCTCAAACCAATGCGACTTTAGGAAATCCAACACCACGTTGAGATCCCAAGGTGCCACTGGAGGCACAAAAGGAGGCTGAATATGCAGCACTCCTTTAACAAACGTCTGAACTTCAGGCAGTGAAGCCAGTTCTTTTTGAAAGAAAATAGACAGAGCCGAAATCTGGACCTTAATGGAACCCAATTTTAGGCCCATAGTCATCCCTGACTGTAGGAAGTGCAGAAATCGACCCAGCTGAAATTCCTCCGTTGGGGCCTTCCTGGCCTCACACCAAGCAACATATTTTCGCCATATGCGGTGATAATGTTTTGCGGTCACATCCTTCCTAGCTTTAATCAGCGTAGGAATGACTTCCTCCGGAATGCCCTTTTCCTTTAGGATCCGGTGTTCAACCGCCCTGCCGTCAAACGCAGCCGCGGTAAGTCTTGGAACAGACAGGGCCCCTGCTGCAGCAGGTCCTGTCTGAGTGGCAGAGGCCATGGGTCCTCTGAGATAATTTCTTGCAGTTCTGGGTACCAAGCTCTTCTTGGCCAATCCGGAACAATGAGTATTGTTCTTACTCCTCTCTTTCTTATTATCCTCAGTATTATCCTCAGTATGAGAGGAAGAGGAGGGAACACATACACCGACTGGTACACCCACGGTGTCACTAGAGCGTCCACAGCTATCGCCTGAGGGTCCCTTGCCCTGGCGCAATATCTTTTTAGCTTTTTGTTGAGGCGGGACGCCATCATGTCCACCTGTGGCCGTTCCCAACGGTTTACAATCAGCTGGAAGACTTCTGGATGAAGTCCCAACTCTCCCGGGTGGAGGTCGTGCCTGCTGAGGAAGTCGGCTTCCCAGTTGTCCACTCCCGGAATGAACACTGCTGACAGTGCTATCATGTGATTCTCCGCCCATCGAAGAATCCTTGTGGCTTCTGCCATTGCCACCCTGCTTCTTGTGCCGCCCTGGCGGTTTACATGGGCGACTGCTGTGATGTTGTCTGACTGAATCAGAACCGGTTGGTTTTGAAGCAGGGGTTCTGCTTGACTCAGAGCATTGTAAATGGCCCTTAGTTCCAGAATATTTATGTGTAGGGAAGTTTCCTGACTCGACCATTGTCCTTGGAAGTTTCTTCCCTGGGTGACTGCCCCCCAACCTCGGAGGCTTGCATCCGTGGTCACCAGGACCCAGTCCTGTATGCCGAATCTGCGGCCTTCGAGAAGGTGTGCACTCTGCAGCCACCACAGCAGAGACACCCTGGCCCTCGGGGACAGGGTGATCAATCGATGCATCTGAAGATGCGATCCGGACCACTTGTCTAACAGATCCCACTGAAAGGTCCTCGCATGGAACCTGCCAAAAGGGAATTGCTTCGTAAGAAGCAACCATCTTTCCCAGGACTCGCGTGCAGTGATGCACCGACACCTGCTTTAGTTTCAGGAGGTCCCTGACCAGAGATGATAATTCCTGGGCCTTCTCCTCCGGGAGAAACACTTTCTTCTGTTCTGTGTCCTGAATCATGCCCAAGAACAGCAGACGCGTCGCAGGAATCAGCTGTGACTTTGGGATATTTAGAATCCAGCCGTGCTGAAGTAGCACGTCCTGAGATAGTGCTACGCTGACTAGTAACTGCTCCTTGGACCTCGCCTTTATAAGGAGATCGTCCAAGTACGGGATAATTATAACTCCCTTCCGTCGAAGGAGTATCATCATTTCGGCCATTACCTTGGTAAACACCCGCGGTGCCGTGGACAGACCAAACGGCAACGTCTGGAATTGGTAATGGCAGTCCTGTACCACAAACCTGAGGTACTCCTGGTGAGGTGGGTAAATGGGGACATGCAGGTATGCATCCTTGATGTCCAGCGACACCATAAAACCCCCCTCTTCCAGGCTTGCAATAACCGCACTGAGCGATTCCATCTTGAACTTGAACTTCCTTATATAAGTGTTCAAAGCTTTCGAATTGAGAATGGGTCTCACCGAACCGTCTGGTTTCGGTACCACAAACATTGTGGAATAGTAACCCCGTCCCTGTTGAAGGAGGGGTACTTTGATTATCACCTGCTGAAGGTACAGCTTGTGAATAGCCGCCAGTACTACCTCCTTTTCTCTGGGAGCAGCTGGCAAGGCTGATTTGAGGTAACGTCGAGGGGGAGTAGCCTCGAACTCCAGCTTGTATCCCTGAGATACCACTTGCAGAACCCAGGGATCCACCTGTGAGCGAACCCACTGGTCGCTGAAGTTTCGGAGACGCGCCCCCCACCGCACCTGGCTCCGTCTGTGGAGCCCCAGCGTCATGCGGTGGACTTAGTAGAAGCAGGGGAGGATTTTTGTTCCTGGGAACTGGTTGTCTGGTGCAGCTTTTTCCCTCTCCCCCTGCCTCTGGGCAGAAAGGAAGCACCTTTGATCCGCTTGCCTTTCTGAGGCCGAAAGGACTGTACCTGATAGTACGGTGCTTTCTTAGGTTGTGAGGGAGCCTGAGGTAAAAATGTCAATTTCCCAGCTGTTGCTGTGGATACGAGGTCCGAGAGACCATCCCCAAACAATTCCTCACCCTTATAAGGCAAAAGCTCCATGTGCCTTTTAGAATCAGCATCACCTGTCCACTGCTGGGTCCATAATACCCGCCTGGCAGAAATGGACAGTGCATTAATTCTAGATGCCAGCCGGCAAATATCCCTCTGTGCATCCCTCATATATAAGACGACGTCTTTAATATGCTCTATGGTTAGCAAAATAGTATCCCTGTCGAGGGTATCAATATTATCTGACAGGGTATCAGACCACGCTGCAGCAGCACTACACATCCATGCTGAAGCAATTGCAGGTCTCAGTTTAGTACCTGACTGTGTATATACAGACTTCAGGATAGCCTCCTGCTTTCTATCAGCAGGCTCCTTCAAGGCAGACGTATCCTGAGACGGCAGTGCCACCTTTTTTGACAAGCGTGTGAGCGCCTTATCCACCCTAGGAGACACCTCCCAATGTGACCTATCCTCTGGCGGGAAAGGGTACGCCATCAGTAACTTTTTAGAAATTACCAGTTTCTTATCGGGGGAACCCCACGCTTCTTCACACAGTTCATTCAACTCATCTGATGGGGGAAAAAACACTGGCTGCTTTTTCTCCCCAAACATAATACCCTTTTTACTGGTACCTGGGTTAATGTCAGAAATGTGTAACACATTTTTCATTGCCGTAATCATGCAACGGATGCCCCTTGTGGATTGTGTATATGTCTCATCCTCGTCGACACTGGAGTCAGACTCCGTGTCGACATCTGTGTCTGCCATCTGAGGTAGCGGGCGTTTGTGAGCCCCTGATGGTCTTTGAGACGCCTGGGCAGGCACGGGCTGAGAAGCCGGCTGTCCCACGGCTGTTACGTCATCCAGCCTTTTATGTAAGGAGTTGACACTGTCGGTTAATACCTTCCACATATCCACCCATTCCGGTGTCGGCCCCGCAGGGGGTGACATCACACTTATCGGCACCTGCTCCGCCTCCACATAAGCCTCCTCATCAAACATGTCGACACAGCCGTACCGACACACTGCACACACACAGGGAATGCTCTGACTGAGGACAGAACCACACAAAGTCCTTTGGGGAGACAGAGAGAGAGTATGCCAGCACACACCACAGCGCTATTTAATCAGGGATTTACACTAACACAAAGTGATTTTCCCTATAGCTGCTTTACATATACAGTTTGCGCCTAAATTTAGTGCCCCCCCTCTCTTTTTTACCCTTTGAGCCTGGAAACTGCAGGGGAGAGCATGGGGAGCTGTCTTCCAGCGGAGCTGTGAAGAGGAAATGGCGCCAGTGTGCTGAGGGAGATAGCCCCGCCCCTTTCTAGGCGGACTTCTCCCGCTCTTATATTAATATAATGGCAGGGGATTTTTGCACATATATAGTTATTTTGACTATATAATGTGCTGTTTGCCAATGTAAGGTACTCTAATTGCAGCCCAGGGCCCCCAGCGCCCTGCACCCATCAGTGACCGGAGTATGTGGTGTGCATAGGGAGCAATGGCGCACAGCTGCAGTGCTGTGCGCTACCTTAATGAAGACCGGAGTCTTCAGCCGCCGATTTTCAGGATGTTCTTCTTGCTTCTGGCTCTGCAAGGGGGGCGGCGGCGCGGCTCCGGGACCAGACGACCGAGGCTGGGCCTGTGTTCAATCCCTCTGGAGCTAATGGTGTCCAGTAGCCTAAGAAGCCCAAGCTAGCTGCAAGCAGGTAGGTTCGCTTCTCTCCCCTAAGTCCCTCGTAGCAGTGAGTCTGTTGCCAGCAGATCTCACTGAAAATAAAAAACCTAATAAATACTTTCTTTTCTAGTAAGCTCAGGAGAGCCCACTAGGAGCACCCAGCTCTGGCCGGGCACAGATTCTAACTGAGGTCTGGAGGAGGGGCATAGAGGGAGGAGCCAGTGCACACCAGATATAGTACCTAATCTTTCTTTTAAGAGTGCCCAGTCTCCTGCGGAGCCCGTCTATTCCCCATGGTCCTTATGGAGTACCCAGCATCCACTAGGACGTCAGAGAAACAATATAACCCACCCAAATCTAACTCTCTCTGCACATGTTATATCTGACTCCCCTGCACTGCACATGGGGCCTAATTCAGACCTGATCGGAGGTGTGCGTTTTCGCACAGCAGTGATCAGGTCTGAACTGCGCATGCCAGACAGCCGATGGCTGTCTCAGCCCTGCGATCGCCTCTGTCTGACTGACAGGCAGAGGTGGTCGCTGGGTGGGAGGGAGCGGGCCGGCGGCATTTGGCTGACATTTAGTGGGTGATGTCACACGCATCCGCTGTGACCAGCACAGCAACGGGTAGCTTCCCGTCAGCGCCCAAGAGCTGCGCTGCCAAGGAGCTACTTTTCAAGTACAAAAGAATCGCCGCTGTTCAAAGCTTTTGTACTTGTGCATGGGGGGGGAGGGGCCCTGACATGCGGGGCGGACTAGCCCTGTGCTGGGCGTCCCCCCGCATGTCTGTGTATCTGATCGTAGATGTGCTAATCACTATTCTACTTCTTACACACAGTACGTGCAGATTACAGTGCTAGAGATGATTGGAGCGCACATGCAGAGAACAGTACATAACACAGTAAGCATTGCGTTCTATCATTCCAGGATCTAGGCTGCAACTTCATTACACTTTGCTAATCTTTATATGTTCTTCTAAAGTTCTCCTCAATGCCTTATAGTAGGTTAGGAGCATAACTGGCTCTTCTCGCCTTATACAATATAACAATAGCAGTCAGTCCTCCACACAGCCATATTCCTGCTGTCCTGGCCTTGCGATCATTTACTCTAATATGCGGGGGGATGCCCAGCACAGGGTTAGTCCGCCCCGCATGTCAGGCCCTAACCCTCTCCCCCCCCCCCCCCCCCGCACAGGTACAAAAGCATCGCACGGCGGTGATGCTTTTGCACCTGGCAAGTTGCTCCCTATCTGCGCAGCTCCTGTGCGCTGGCAGGGAGCTACCCGCCCCGTTCTGGGTCACAGCGGCTGTGTGACGTCATGCAGTTGCCATGGAGCGCCCCGCCCCACCCCCCAACGGTCCAGACCGCGCCCTGACAATGGCATTCTAATGCCATTGGCACGCCCCCTCCCACCCCGCGACCACCTCTGACTGTCAATCAGGCAGAGGCGATCGCAGCCAGCGAGATGCCGATAGCATCTCACTGGCCACCCAGGGTGCGCACGCGCAGTACGGCCGCTGCAGGTGCGCACTCCACATTGCTGCAGTCTGAATTACCCCCCTAATCCCAGTCTCTGGTGTTATACAGAAGGTAAAATTGGGAGGCGAGGAGGAACAAGGCTCGGAAGCAACACTGAGGAGTGTAGGAAGCATAGCCAGAGCTCATATAGCATATTGTTTCCTCCTGGTGTAGAAGATGGGTATTGTATTACACCCCTGTCAGATTTACAAAACCGGATGTTGCACATGGATGCGACCCGGCTGAGGCCCCTCTCAGAGTGGTGTCTGGATCTGGGCAACACAGATGCAGTGCCGGCGCTTCGAGATGAGATCTGCTCCAAGCGCCAACTTTTCCTATGCTGTGAACAGGTCCCGGGTCATATCGACCCAGATTACCCATTCATACGGAGTCTTACCCGGGGTCCTTCTCACTAGCAGGGTTAGATACCTGGATTACTAGACCTAGATGGAGCCATTTCCACTGCCAGAAATCCTGGGTTCATGTGCAATAACCATGGACCTACACATCAGTGGAAAAGGGGTATTAGTGATCAGAGAACACGGGTGCACAGATCTCACCAGCAGGGGGATGTTCTCTAGCACTTTGTGGGCGGTTTCTCGGTCCATTCCTTCTCTAATGCCGCTGATATTCAACGCCTGGCAATAACAACACATAAAACATGTTAAAATAGATTTATCATCCAAAGATACCAATTGCCACCATCCTACCTTATTCCCACATTCTCTAACAACATCCACTCTAGACTTAGGGAGTTATTCAGGTTTGTCAGCGGACCCAAAAAGTTAGCAATTGGGCAAAACCATGTGCAGTGCCGGTGGGGCAGATGTAACATGTGCAGAGAGAGTTAGATTTGGGTGGGTTATATTGTTTCTGTCATGATCCGTGCCATATCTCCTTTCTGCCTCTAGGTGTCACTCTCTGCCTCCTGGTCCGTCCAGCACAGGCATGTCCAAACTGCGGCCCTCCAGCTGTTGAGAAACTACACATCCCAGCATGCCCTGACACAGCTTTAGCATTCTCTGACAGCAAAACTGTGTCAGGGCATGCTGGGATATGAAGTTTCACAACAGCTGGAGGGCCAGAGGTCTAGCAGTTTCCACTCTGTGACCTTGCAACCTAGTTATGTGCATCTGTGGTTGCACAAGGGAAGCTGCTATTTATCCGCTGCTCACAAGCACTCCTGTGCCAGATCATCAAGTCTACCTTTGAGGCTGCAACGCTGCAATCTCTCAGCTCCTCGTTAATGGACTACTGAGTAGCTGGCCTGCATTCTCCCAGTACTCAGGTAACCTGCATTCTCTCAGCTCATCGTTAATGGACTACTGAGTAGCTGGCCTGCATTCTCACAGCTCATCATTAATGGACTACCGAGTAGCTGGCCTGCATTCTCCCAGTACTCTGCTATCCTGCATAGCTGGCCTGCACTCTCCCAGTACTCAGGTAACCTGCATAGCTGACCTGCATTCTCTCAGCTCATCGTTAATGGACTACTGAGTAGCTGGCCTGCATTCTCCCAGTACTCTGCTCTCCTGCATAGCTGGCCTGCATTCTCCCGGTACTCAGGTAACCTGTATAGCTGACCTGCATTCTACCAGTACCCTGCTATCCTGCATAGCTGACCTGCTTTGTCCCAGCTCTTCACTATGGTCTACTCAGGGTAACTACAAGTAACAGAGTAGCTGGCCTGCATTCTCCCAGCACTCTGGTATCCTGCATGTTCACAGCTACTTGCTTACATACCTGGTCTCTTATCTGTTGATAATACAGTTTATGCCTATGGATCCTGTTCTTTTGCATTTATAAATCTATATACATTCCTTTTGTCTCCGTATACCTAATTTCATGTACCTACTGCGCACGCACACACAGGGAAGCCTAGTATCCGTGACAGTTTCTGTGCAGGGCAAATACTGGCTGCTTTATTTTTACACTGCAACTTAGATTTCAGTTTCAACACACCCCACCCAAATCTAACTCTCTCTGCACGTTACATCTGTCCCACCTGCGGTGCACATGGTTTTGCCCAATTGGTAACTTTTGGCTTGCTAACAAACCTGAATAAGCCCCTTTATCTGCAAAATAGCTTATTGTATAGAGGAATTAACGTACCATTGGAACCACCCAACCAAACTCCTGCTCTGTCACGCCAGTCATAAACGGAACAGGGTTACTCTCCTTATCAGCCAGAATCTGTTCTACAGGCTTGGGAAAGAACGTCCCGTCTATGTTCCCGGGAAGGGCCAGGAATTTCTGCAGAGATAGAGAAAGCGATAGATAGATCAGGTCAGCGGCAATCATAGGGCTTCATAACACGTGTGCAGAAGGCACATATATCAGATTTGTCTGCAATCTTAGTGGCCTTGGGCAGTTACACAAACGGAAGTGTGTCTGTGTGTGTGTGTATCCTGTTACACTTCTACTATATTTTATTGTGAGGGTAGTTTGTTAGTTTGTGTGCTTGCTGGAAGCCCAGCATTCATGGAAAGGGAGATCAGGGAAACAGGGGAGGTCGTAAACCCAATTTTGATGCAGTTCTTTTATAATAGACCAGGCCTGGCCAACCTGTGGCTCTCCAGCTGTTGTAAAACTACAAGTCCCATCATGCCTTGCCACAGTTTTGCTATTAGGGAATGCTAAAACTGTGGCAGGGCATGCTGGGATGTGTAGTTTCACAACATCTGGAGAGCCACAGGTTGGCCAGGCCTGTAATAGACAATGGTTTTGTGACGGCGACCACAGAGAGAATTCCTAAAATGATTGTACGCAGCCACTGGGACACGTAAAGCCACCGGTGGGCGTCTCTGTACAGATCCAGGCGGCTGCGCCATTTGCATATTTCCGCACACATTCACTGCTGTGACGTCATTAGCGCACATCACTATTTCAGGCCCTGTGTGCAGTGACACTGTATTAGAGAAAAGCCACTAGTCAGGGCCTATGTGGCAGCATGTTGTATACACCGCCTGTATATTGAGTGTATGTGGCTTGTATACCTCCATATTGTGCCCACATATCCTCTCCAGCCTTCTGGAGCATATGAGAGAGACAAAGCCGTAGATTCTTCTTAAACAAACCGGTATGGGTGGAAGCCGGCTCAGCGTGTCTGTGGTCTCTGAATCACGCTGGCACAGAGTCTGTAACTATGTGACTTTCCTTCCACATCTGTATTAAAGCTGAACCCAACGCAGAGCATCACTAGAACAGCTGTACACGTATGTGCGTATAGACTACATATGAAGAACATGCTATGTTCCTCTGCTATCAGCCTATGACCCCAGGATCCCAACTTTACCACAGGAAATGTAGGCCTGACTCAGAGCTGGCGATCTTGTGACTGCTACCAGCAGCTGTCTGCAGTGATGTGCATTTATGGTTTCTTCATGTCATAGGTGAGAATTGTACGGTGGTGCTCGTTATCTGTATATATAGCATTCCCTGTGTGCCCAGCGTTATACTGTGATACAGGGTAATACACAGACATGTACTGTACCAGGACAGAACTTATAGCGATGATCTCCTCTTCAGTTTTTGCCATGAAACAGTCCAGCATCTTGTTCTGGTCACAGCCGGACACATTTGCAACTATCTGCAAAATTTACAATTATCCGGTTACAAGAAGATCTGCAGTGATTCCCAACATTCACTGGTGACAGCGTTTCCACATTGCATATGTTTAACACTTGAGCTCAGCTTTGAGGTGACTATAGGGTTGGCTTCCCCTGCTATAGAGCAACCTGTACCTAAACAGATAAAAATTCCCCAAATGTCCAGCAGTATACCCTGCTGCACCTGTGTATAATGACCACATGTATATACCACTGCACCTGTGTATAATGCCCACATGTATACATACTGCTGCCCCTGTGTATAATGCCCACATGTATATACTGTTGCACCTGTGTATAATGCCCACATGTATATACTGCTGCACCTGTGTATAATGCCCACATGTATATACCGCTGCACCTGTGTATAACGCCCACATGTATATACCACTGCACCTGTGTACAATGCCCACATGTATATACCACTGCACCTGTGTATAATGCCCACATGTATATATACTGTTGCGCCTATATATAATGCCAACATGTATATATTGTTGCACCTGTGTATAACGCCCACATGTATATACCGCTGCACCTGTGTATAAATGCCCACATGTATATATACCGCTGCACCTGTGTATAATGCCCACATGTATATGTACCGCTGCACCTGTGTATAATGCCCACATGTATATGTACCGCTGCACCTGTGTATAATGCCCACATGTATATGTACCGCTGCACCTGTGTATAATGCCCACATGTATATATACTGCTGCCAGTGTTTAATACCCACATGTATATACTGCTGCCAGTGTTTAATACCCACATGTATATACTGCTGCACCTGTGTTTAATACCCACATGTAATTACGGCTGCACCTGTGTATAATGCCCACATGTATATATACTGTTGCACCTGTGTATAATGCCCACATGTATATACTGCTGCACCTGAGTATAATGCCCACACGAACCCTTTGGCTCATATATTATGTGTAAATCTGTCTCTGGTACTAGCCAGTGCCTCCTGAGCCATTTACCTCACTGCACGTCCCTGCCAAGATAGCCATCTATAGTGTATGTGCACATGCGCCGCTATATATTGTTCACTGTATGAATGACATGGTGGAGAACGGCCGTCCTGCTCTTGGATCCAGAAACTTGCAGCTTCACCATGCAATACTGCTGTTCTAGAATCCTGCACCGCTACCTGAAACTAAGGGACCGTCGCTGGCTGGTGAGCAGTCTACACCCCGCTCCACTACAGACCCTGCTTCATCCAACCAAGCAGTGTAACCAGGAGTACCATCACTTTGGTAATAAACTACACTGCCTGGTTAGTGGTTAAGCCACTGGACTGGTTCTTGCCTAAATTACAAGCCACTGGTCTGACAGTGGCTGGTGTGTACAGTACTCTGCTCAACACCAAACTGCAAACACATTCCCAACAGGTGATGGTCCCAGACACAGAAGAGTGAAAGTGTCACTAGGTATCCAGGCACACTGCATGAAAGCACCAAGAGTGCATAACTGTAACAGGCACCCAGGATAGTTAACGGTCTATTTACTAAGCATTGGAGAGAGATAAAGTACCAGTCGATCAGCTCCTAACTGCAATGCTACAGAGGGTGTTTGAAAAATTACAGCTAGGAGACGATTACTGGTACTTTATCTTTCCCTAAGGCTCAAAAATAGACCCCTAAAATACAGAAGGGGCACCTCAATATACAAATGGGAGAAGAATCACCAAAGCATGCAGACTGTATACAGAAGCAGTGGGAAGTTTGTTATGGACACCAGACCAGCACTGAGCCACCATCTTGGCCACATGTAAAAGATATTCATGAAGCAGTGAAAAGAGTGGAGAGGTGAGCCAGTGGAGAAGTTGCCCATGGCAACTAATCATATGTTACATATAATTTTATAGAATGCACTTGACAGATGCTACTTAAAAGCGGATTGGTTGCCATGGACAACTTCTCTACTGGCTCACTTCACTCTTTCACTGCTTCATGAATAGACCCCAGAGAGGACTGCAGCAGAACAGACAGAAAGTGTCTTTTAATCTAAAAGGTGTCACAGCAAACACATTTACAATACCAGACCTGCAGAGTAATGGCTGTAAGGAACACACACAGGAATTACATCTATAAATGGTGTTAATTGAACTTAAATGTGCAGAGAACTACACTACCTAGCAATTTGATACAGTAATTTAACTTAGGTGGAAAAAAGTGCAAAGTTAACAATAGACACAGTGAGAGCAAAGCTATTACAGTTTTAGAAACATGATAACCACTGAAAGGATTCTTGGTATATTGATTCAGGTGCAACAAGACATTAAGCTGCAATGAGGAGTGGTTCACCAAGATAAAGGAGTGCGACTCTATCGCAATCAAAGGAATTGGCAATCAAACATTGACAGCCGCAAAAGTTGGGACAGTTAAAGTTTTCATGAGAATTAGATCAATGATAATAGTTACACAAATACAAAATGTATTCTATGTACCAGTGATGGGAACAAATATTATCACCATCAGTGTCCTACAGCAAAGAGGTCACAAAGTTCAATTTGACAAAGGAGAGTGCATTGGGAGAAACATAAGTGGGACAATCATCGATAAAAGGCACAAGATGTCATCAATTGCTAAGCAATGATGACAAATGAGTCACAGTCTTTGGAACTCAGAAAGAGAAGATTTGGTCACCTTGGATAGGACAGTGTTCAGAAGCTGCAGAACGGGACGGTTACAGGAATGTCAGTGACTAACAAAGAGATACCTGCTTGTGAAAGCTGCATATTTGGGAAACGGAGCCATCAACCATTTCCAAAGTCAACCAGACAATTGTGGACCAGTGGAAGTAAAGTCTGTCAGTTGATACAGATACTTTGTGACATTTATTGATGACTGCACGAGAAAAACACACTTACTGTATACTTTATAGAAGGAGAGATCTGAAGTGGCAAAGAAGATTGCAGACTACAAGAGACTTGTTCAAAACCAAACAGGCTACAGACGCAAAGTTCTGAGATCTAATAACGGTGGAGAGTATTCTCAAGAGGGATGTGGAACAATTCAAGAGAAAATGTGGATTACAACATCAGTTGACCATTGCTTACAGTCCAGAGCGAAACAGTGTTAGTGAACTAGCAAAGCGTACACTAGTGGAGAAAGCAAGGCATATGCTGAAGGACATAAGCCTTGAGAAACAGTGATGGGTGGAAGCCATTTCCACAGTTCTCTACTTAGAGAACCGTTCTCCAACAGCTGCCCTAAAGGCATAATACCAATTAAGGCCTGTTCAAAGAGAAAACCAAGTGTAAAACATCTAAGAACACGTGGGAGTACTGCTTATGTCCATATACTAAAGGAAAGAAGATGCTAGCTGGATTTGAATCAATAAACTGCATAATGCTCAGTTATGGTCATGAACGTAAAGGCTATAGATTGTGGAATCCAGTTACAAGGAAGCTTGTCAAGTCAAGGGACGATGTATTTAAAGAGACAATACAAGTTACAGAAAAGCTGGATTTTGGCATGCAGAGCACGTGTCATTGGACATGCCAGTAACTAGAGTTAAATCTGAACCTGGTATCGCTCACATGGTCCGCCCTAATTAGGTTGACAGTCATTAGTTCGGCCACTATTGGTCAACATGGCAAAGGTAGACATGATGAAAAAGTCAACAGGGACTAAAGGTCGACACTGTAAAAGGTCAACCTTGACAAATGGTCAACCCAGAAAAGGTTGACGCACCATTTTTTAATTGTTTGCTGTGGTTTTCACCATCACAGCACATGGAACCCCAATTAGTGTACTGCATCCCCTCACATGGCTTGCTAGCTTCAGGCAAGGTTACTTTACCTATTCGTAGTCCACATGGATGGCAACATGAAAAAGTAGACCTAAAAACGAAAAAAAAAACAACGAAAAAAAAAAACAAAAACAAAAAAACAGGATTTGAACCTGAGGCTGGTATCTGGATGGTAGATCGACCTTAATTATGTCGACCGTCAATAGGCTTACCACCAATAGTCTACATGCATTAGTTTGACATGGACAAAATGTCGACGTGGTCATTAGGTCGACAGTGCTTATGGTCGACGGGTACAAAAGGTCGACAGATGCATGTGGTCGACACTGCTTTTTTTCCTTCTCCTAGTCCGTAGAGGATGCTGGGGTCCACTTCATGACCATGGGGTATAGACGGTTCTGCAGGAGCCATGGGTACTCTTAAGACTTTTCAATGGGTGTGAACTGGCTCCTCCCTTTATGCCCTCCTCCAGACCTCAGTTATAAGAACTGTGCCCAGGGAGACGGACATTTCGAGGAAAGGATTTACTTTAAACTAGTGGCGAGATACATACCAGCTCACACCTCAACCATGCCGCACAACATGGCATTCAACAGAACACATGCCAACAGGCATGAACCAATGACAGCAAAATGCTGAAACTAATATAACACAACTTGTGTAACTCTAATAACAAAACTGCAGGTAAAGTACGCACTGGGACGGGCGCCCAGCATCCTCTACGGACTAGGAGAAAAGGATTTACCGGTAGGTATCAAAATCCTGTTTTCTCATACGTCCTAGAGGATGCTGGGGTCCACTTCATGACCGTGGGGTTTATACCAAAGCTCCAGTACGGGCGGGAGAGTGCGGATGACCCTGCAGCACCGATTGACCGAACTTGAGGTCTTCATCGGCTAAGGTGTCAAACTTGTAGAATTTAGCAAATGTGTTTGACCCCGACCAAGTAGCTGCTCGGCAAAGTTGGAATGCCGAGACCCCCCGGGCAGCCGCCCAGGATGAGCCCACCTTCCTAATGGAATGGGCCTTCACCGACATCGGTAACGGCAATCCAGCCATAGTATGAGCGTGCTGAATCGTACTTCTGATCCAACGCGCAATAGTCTGCTTGGAAGCAGGACAATCACTGGGTTTTTTTTGTCCCGGGAAGAAACCACGGAACCAAAGAAGAAAACCTCTTTGTGGGGGCACTCATTTAAAGATTATTGTTTAAAAGTTTATTTAATTAAATTCATTAAAATTGTTTGTACGTGTAAATTCCTTTTGCTACACCTCTATAAAGGTTAGCAGACAGAAGACATCTAACAAGACAATGTAACAAGTGACACTTCCTATAGAATTAGTAAATAATTTACCTTCTATTTGTTGAAGAGGACTGTATTTCTTTGCGCATCTTTCAGGAAAATCCATTTCTCTTATAGTTTGCCATAATGCAACGGTATTCCAGCATGTATAGTAATTAGATAGCAGTTAGTAACCCACACTATGTTTTTATGAGGGTGTGTAATTACTTAAAAGTGCAATCAAAAGATCTTTAGGAAGTCGATATTCACAGCCCGGTGAATGAATATGTGAGTTAAATTAATTGCGTGGTGTTAAGAATTTGCATGAGAAATTGTTAGACAATAATACCACGTCGGGCATTTACATAGAGAAATACCGCTATTCCAGTGATATACCTTATATGGACCTAAGATAGGTATAGAAGGTCAGACCAGGGCCGGGTGTCCGCCAACTTCTACTGCCTTCCCATGTGTGGAACTCCACAGTGAATGGGAGGTGAGAGGGTCAGGCGGCCGGCGCTGGTGTGAAGAAAGAAGAGGGTGCTTACTGCTATTGATAGCCGCGGGTCACAGAGTCTCTGGTGGCCCGACGGTCATTGCAGAGAGACGAGTCCCGCAGCTTGTCAATGAGAGAGCACCGGAATACCTGTATGTGATGTTCTTGTGTGTGCGGTGTGTTACAGACGTCACGGTGACGTCATTCGGAATCCCCGTGCAGAGAACACGGCTCCGATCACGGGCGGCAAGAGAGACACGAGCCCTATTACAGCGGCGACCGCACACACAAGAACATCACATACAGGTATTCCGGTGCTCTCTCATTGACAAGCTGCGGGACTCGTCTCTCTGCAATGACCGTCGGGCCACCAGAGACTCTGTGACCTGCGGCTATCAACAGCAGTAAGCACCCTCTTCTTTCTTCACACCAGCGCCGGCCGCCTGACCCTCTCACCTCCCATTCACTGTGGAGTTCCACACATGGGAAGGCAGTAGAAGTTGGCGGACACCCGGCCCTGGTCTGACCTTCTATACCTATCTTAGGTCCATATAAGGTATATCACTGGAATAGCGGTATTTCTCTATGTAAATGCCCGACGTGGTATTATTGTCTAACAATTTCTCATGCAAATTCTTAACACCACGCAATTAATTTAACTCACATATTCATTCACCGGGCTGTGAATATCCACTTCCTAAAGATCTTTTGATTGCACTTTAAGTAATTACACACCCTCATAAAAACATAGTGTGGGTTACTAACTGCTATCTAATTACTATACATGCTGGAATACCGTTGCATTATGGCAAACTATAACAGAAACGGATTTTCCTGAAAGATGCGCAAAGAAATACAGTCCTCTTCAACAAATAGAAGGTAAATTATTTACTAATTCTATAGGAAGTGTCACTTGTTACATTGTCTTGTTAGATGTCTTCTGTCTGCTAACCTTTATAGAGGTGTAGCAAAAGGAATTTACACGTACAAACAATTTTAATGAATTTAATTAAATAAACTTTTAAACAATAATCTTTAAATGAGTGCCCCCACAAAGAGGTTTTCTTCTTTGGTTCCGTGGTTTCTTCCCGGGACAAAAAAACCCCAGTGATTGTATCTGTCATTTCCTCGGGGGAGCACCGCCAACACCACTAATTATTCAAGAAATTATTCCAGGTCACTTACTATATGTTGGTTACATATATACCTTATACACATTTTTCATAGCAGTGCAGGAATACCCCATTTCCATGTCTTGGAAGCAGGACACCCAATCTTGTTGGGAGCGTACAGGACAAACAAAGACTCTGTTTTCCGTATTCGAGCTGTTCTAGCGACATAAATCTTCAAAGCTCTAACCACATCTAGAGACTTTGACTCAGTGAACGTGTCAGTAACTACTGGCACCACAATAGGTTGGTTTATGTGGAAAGATGAAACCACCTTCGGAAGAAAATGTTGACGAGTCCTCAACTCTGCCCTATCTTCATGGAAGATCAGGTAAGGGCTCTTGTGAGACAAGGCCCCCAATTCAGACACCCGCCGCGCGGATGGCAATGCCAAAAGCATCACCACTTTCCAAGTGAGAAACTTCAACTCTATCTCTTGTAGAGGGTCAAACCAATCTGATTGAAGGAACTGCAACACCACGTTAAGGTCCCATGGTGCCACTGGAGACACAAATGGAGGCTGGATGTGCAGAACCCCTTTCACAAAGGTCTGAACCTCTGGAAGAGAGGCCAATTGTTTTTGGAAGAACAGTGACAAGGCCGAAATCTGGACCTTGATTGATCCCAATCGTAGGCCCGCCTCCACACCAGCCTGCAGAAAACGGAGAAAACATCCCAATTCAAACTCTTCCGTAGGAGCCTTCCTGGATTCACACCAAGACACACATGTTCTCCAAATACGGTGGTAATGTTTCTAAGTTACTCCTTTCCTGGCCTGAATAAGGGTGGGGGATGACTACTTTGGGAACACCCTTTCGGGCTAGGATCCGGCGCTCAACAGCCATGCCGTCAAACGTAGCCACGATAAGTCTTGATACACGCACGGCCCCTGCTGCAGCAGGTCCTCGCCAAGAGGAAGAGGCTGAGGATCTTCTATGAGCAACTCCTGAAGATCTGGGTACCAAGCCCTCCTTGGCCAGTCTGGGGCAATGAAGATTGCTCGAACTCTTGTTCTTCTTATGATCCTGAGCACTTTTGGGATCAGTGGAAGTGGAGGGAAGACATACACCGACTGGAACACCCACTGGGCCACTAGCGCATCCACTGCTATTGCTTGAGGGTCTCTCGACCTGGAACAATATTTCTGAAGCTTCTTGTTGAGATGAGATACCATCATGTCTAATTGAGGAACTCCCCAAAGACTTGTCACCTCTGTGAAGACTTCTTGGTGTAGGCCCCACTCTCCTGGATGGAGATCGTGTCTGCTGAGGAAGTCTGCTCCCCAGTTGTCTACTCCCGGAATGAAAATTGCCGACAGAGCCTTTACATGTCTTTCTGCCCAGAGGAGGATCTTCGTCACCTCTGCCATTGCCGCTCTGCTTTTCGTTCCGCGCTGCCTGTTTATGTACGCGACTTCTGTTACATTCCTGACTTGACCAATTTCCCTGGAAGCTTTCTCCCTGAGTGGCAGCTCCCCAGCCTCGGAGACTTGCATCCGTGGTTACCAGGAGCCAGTCCTGAATCCCGAACCTGCGTCCCTCTAGTAGGTGAGAACTGTGTAGCCACCACAGGAGTGAAATCCTGGCTTTTGAAGACAGGATTATCTTCCGGTGCATGTGTAGGTGGGATCCCGACCACTTGTCCAACAGGTCCCACTGGCATGGAACCAGAGGCGTAACTAGGGTTTTTGGAGCCCAGGGCAAGATCAATAATGGCGCCCCCCCCCCAAAAAAAAAATAATAATAATAATTTTTTTTTAATAAAATAAATTAATAAAATGATAATGAAAAAAAAAATACAAAAGGAAAGTATGTGCAGATGCCACCGGTGTCACTGCATATAAAGATGTCAGGGTGTGTATGTATGTGTATGTAGGTGCAGTGGTCGAAGTTGAATTTTTGAAGGTGGAATGAAAGAGTGCAGATAGCAATTATGCGCGCGCCGAAGGCGCGCGCGCTCTGGAAAAGGGGCGTGGTCACTCAAAAGGGGCGTGTCCTTCAGTATAGTAGGACCCCTTATACTATCTAGTACTGGTGCCCCTTTCACATTATAGCACACGGTATGAGCAGAAATTCACATTATAGCACACAGTATGAGCCGAAATTCACATTGCCCCACACGGCATGAGCCGAAATTCACATTATAGCACACAGTATGAGCCGAAATTCACATTACCCCACATGGTATGAGCCAAAATTCACATTATAGCACACGGTATGAGCCGAAATTCACATTATAGCACACGGTATGAGCCAAAATTCACATTACTCCACATGGTATGAGCCAAAATTCACATTTCCCCACATGGTATGAGCAGAAATTCACATTTCCCCACATGGTATGAGCAGAAATTCACATTACAGCACACGGTATGAGCCGAAATTCACATTACAGCACACGGAATGAGCCAAAATTCACATTACCCCACATAGTATGAGCCGAAATTCACATTATAGCACACGGTATTAGCCAAAATTCACGTTACAGCACATGATATGAGCCAAAATTCCCATTATAGAGTTAGGGGATCCTACCCCCAGAATTAACATGGCCTGTGGGGCACTATGATGAGGGGAGCCCACCCCCTTAATAGACTAATTGCAGAGTTTAGCAGCGGAAGGGCTGCAGCGTTTTCTCACCCCAAGCTGCGGCGCTTCTGCCACCTCCGACACTCCACATCTTCGGCACCACCCGGGATGCAGAGCACCGCACCGGGTATGCACCCTTTTCAGTGTGGCCTGCTGCGCTCCGAAGGGGTTCTTGTTTCATGCTGCAGGATCTCGATGTGCGCCTTCCTCCCCGCTGTTACTGTCACGGTAAGCATTAGTATCGTTTACCGCAGAGGCCATTTTCTGAGGCATATGTGTTAAACCTCAGGAACTGAGATGCCCTTCTCACCATACAGCTGTGTGGCCGAGCCGGGCGGGGGGACAGCCAGCAGCAGCATGCCGGATATCAGCTGCAGAGGGTGCGGGCTGTACATACTTGGGGCAGCTGGATATTCAACAGTGCTGAAAGCCTCCGGAGCCCGCACCCCCGGAGCTGCAGTACACCGGCAGAGGACACCCATCCCCCGAACCCTGCGTAGCCCAAAGCCGGAGATCAGCAGCATGTTGAACGCGGAAGCAGAAGCTGCTTATTGCCGGTCAGCATGCTGCTGATCTCCGGCTTTGGGCTCCGCATGTGCATTACAGCCCCCACCCTCGGCTGCTGATATCTGGCATGCTGCACCTGCTGCTGGCTTTCCACCCGCCCGGCACGCCCACCCAGCTGGATGGTGAGTAAGAAGGGCATCTCAGTGCCCGTGGTTTAATACATATCTCTCTTCGGTAAATGGCAATTAGTACATCCCACACACACTGATTACACACACACAGACTGGCCACCCCCAAATCCTACACACACCCACTCAGACTACACACACACACACACACACACACACACACACACACACACACATTCTCATACTTTCTCTCCCCCACACACACACTGGACTGCAAAAATTTACACACACTGACACTGTTCCACACACACACAATTAACACACACACTCACACTGTCCCACACACACAATTAACACACACGCACACTGTCCCACACACCAGTGGCGTGCGGTGAGGTCAGTGGCGTGCGGTGAGGCACTACAGCCATAATGTCCGCCGAATCCTGTCGATGAACCCTACCGCCACCGAGCCAATGCCCGCCACTGCCTCTGAGCCGATGCCACCACCAATGGCTTACAAACTCGCCCACCATCAACTGACCCAGCCCTCCGCCACTAATTTGCAACTCAGTCCAAAGTTGCCAATGCCCGCTGCATGCCTGCTCATCATACTTGTGATGTTGTATTGTACATTTTTATAGAAAAAAATAATAATCAGTGTTTGGGACTGGGAAGGGAGTGGGAGGAGGACATGAATGCAATTTTGTTGTCCAGGGTTTCCATTAACTTAATGGAGAAGGGTCTGAATGGGTTAAAAATGTAAAAAAAAACTGCATGAGGTCCCCCTCCTAAGTATAACCAGCCTCTGGCTCTTTGAGCCGGTCCTGGTTGTTTAAATACTGGGAAAAAATTGGACAGGGGTTCCCCGTATTTAGACAACCAGCATCGGGCTCTTAGTCCGGTCCTGGTTCCAAAAATACGGGGGACAAAAGATGTAGGGGTCCCCCCGTATTTTTAAAACCAGCACCGGGCTCCACTAGCCAGGGACATAATGCCACAGCCGGGGGACACATTTATGTAGGTCCCTGCGGCCGTGGCATTACCCCCCCAACTAGTCACCACTGGCCGGGGTTCCCTGGAGGAGTGGGGACCCCTTAAATCAAGGGGTCACCCCCCCTCCAGGCACCCAAGGGCCAGGGGTGAAGCCCGAGGCTGTCCCCCCCATCCGTGGGCTGTGGATGGGAGGCTGATAGCCATGTAAGTAAAAAAAGAATATTGTTTTTTGTTGTGGAACTACAAGGCCCAGAAAGCCTCCCCCGCTTGCTGGTACTTGGAGAACCTCAAGTACCAACATGCAGGGAAATAACGGGCCCGCCGGTACCTGTAGTTCTACAACAGAAAAAATACCCAAATAAAAACACAACTCACACACCGTGACAGTAAAAATTTATTAAAGCACACTGACACACTCACACATACTTACCTATATCCCACGCCGGTCACGTCCACTTGTCCAGTAGAATCCAATAGGGGTAGCTGTAAAAATGAGAGACACATTACTTACCTACATCCCACGCCGGTCACGTCCACTTGTCCAGTAGAATCCAGTAGGGGAATCTGTAAAAATGAAAGACAGATTACTTACCTACATCCCACGCCAGTCACGTCCACTTGTCCAGTAGAATCCAATAGGGGTACCTGTAAAAATGAGAGACAGATTACTTACCTACATCCCACGCCGGTCACGTCCACTTGTCCAGTAGAATTCAATAGGGGTACCTGTAAAAATGAGAGACAGATTACTTACCTACATCCCACGCTGGTCACGTCCACTTGTCCAGTAGAATCCAGTAGGGGAATCTGTAAAAATGAGAGACAGATTACTTACCTACATCCCACGCTGGTCACGTCCACTTGTCCAGTAGAATCCAGTAGGGGAATCTGTAAAAATGAGAGACAGATTACTTACCTACATCCCACGCCGGTCACGTCCACTTGTCCAGTAGAATCCAATAGGGGTACCTGTGAAAATGAGAGAGAGATTACTTACCTACATCCCACGCCGATCACGTCCACTTGTCCAGTAGAATCCAATAGGGGTACCTGTAAAAATGAGAGACAGATTACTTACCTACATCCCACGCTGGTCACGTCCACTTGTCCAGTAGAATTCAATAGGGGTACCTGTAAAAATGAGAGACAGATTACTTACCTACATCCCACGCTGGTCACGTCCACTTGTCCAGTAGAATTCAATAGGGGTACCTGTAAAAATGAGAGACAGATTACTTACCTACATCCCACGCTGGTCACGTCCACTTGTCCAGTAGAACCCAGTAGGGGAATCTGTAAAAATGAGAGAGAGATTACTTACCTACATCCCACGCCGATCACGTCCACTTGTCCAGTAGAATCCAATAGCGTTACCTGTAAAAATGAGAGACAGATTACTTACCTACATCCCACGCCGATCACGTCCACTTGTCCAGTAGAATCCAATAGGGCAGGGGTTCTCAAACTCGGTCCTCAGGACCCCACACAGTGCATGTTTTGCAGGTAACCCAGCAGGTGCACAGGTGTATTAATTACTCACTGACACATTTTAAAAGGTCCACAGGTGGAGCTAATTATTTAACTTGTGATTCTGTGAGGAGACCTGCAAAACATGCACTGTGTGGGGTCCTGAGGACCGAGTTTGAGAACCTGTGCAATAGGGGAATCTGTAAAATGAGAGACAGATTACTTACCTACATCCCACGCCGGTCACGTCCACTTGTCCAGTAGAATCCAATAGCGTTACCTGTAAAAATGAGAGACAGATTACTTACCTACATCCCACGCTGGTCACGTCCACTTGTCCAGTAGAACCCAATAGAGGAATCTGTAAAAATGAGAGACAGATTACTTACCTACATCCCACGCCGATCACGTCCACTTGTCCAGTAGAATCCAATAGGGGTACCTGTAAAAATGAGAGACAGATTACTTACCTACATCCCACGCCGGGTCACGTCCACTTGTCCAGTAGAATCCAATAGGGGTACCTGTAAAAATGAGAGACAGATTACTTACCTACATCCCACGCCGGTCACGTCCACTTGTCCAGTAGAATTCAATAGGGGTACCTGTAAAAATTAAAATGATACTTACAAACTGCAATCCACAGGAGGAGAGAGAGAGAGAGAGAGAGAGAGAGAGAGAGAGAGAGAGAGAGAGAGAGAGAGAGAGAGAGAGAGAGAGAGAGAGAGAGAGAGAGAGAGAGAGGAGGGGGGGGGGGGGGGGGGGAGAGACTAACCTGCTGCTGCTGCCGGGGAGACCGGCACACACTGCAGGGCCACGACGGGAGGACGGAGCCGGCGGAGCAGGGGGAGAGCCGCACACCGCCGCTCCTGTCAGCGGCAGCGGAGGAGGATGGGGCGCACACTACAGACGCCAATAACCGCCGGGACAATTAACACACACACACACACACAATTAACCCACGCACACTGTCCCACACACAATTAACACACACGCACGCACACTGTCCCACACACACAAATATCACACACGCACACTGTCCCACACACAATTAACAAACACGCACTGTCCCACACACACACAATTAACACACTCACACTGTCCCACACACACACACACACACTTAACACACGCACACTGTCCCACACACACACAATTAACACACACGCACACTGTCCCACACACACACACAATTGATACACACGCACACTGTCCCACACACACACACACAATTGACACACACGCACACTGTCCCACACACACACAATTAACACACACTCAAACTGTCCCACACACACACAATTAACACACTCACACTGTCCCACACACACACAATTAACACACGCACACTGTCCCACACATACACAATTAACACACGCACACTGTCCCACACATACACAAATAACACACGCACACTGTCCCACACACACACAATTAACATGCACTCAAAACTGTCCCACACACACAATTAAACACACTCACACTGTCACACACACACACACACAATCAACAAACACGCACTGTCCCACACACACAATTAACACACTCACACACACAATTAACACACACACACACTGTCCCATACACACACAATTAACACACGCACACTGTCCCACACACACACACAGTCACACACACACACAATTTACACACACTCAAACTGTCCCACACACACAATTAACACACTCACACTGTCCCACACACAATGTCACACGCACACTGTCCGACACACACACACTTAACACACACACACACAAAATGTCCCGCACCCCCTTCCCGCTCACCTGCACTTACTGCTGTTCAGGGCAGGGGCCGCACGCCCCCCCGAGGTCGCGCACGCGCATGCGCGCACCTCCGCGATCGCGATCGCGTACACACACACTTTTGCAGGGGGGAGTAGGGGGAGGCTCCTGGCTGCCGCTGCCTGTCTATTGTGACAGGCACAGCAGCCGGGGAGACAGGGAAAGCGCCGCGGGTAGCGCCGGCGGAATCCCTGAAGCATGGGGCGAGTGGGCCGTGCAGGTGCCGGTGGCGCCCCCCTCTGTTGGGGCTGCCATGGCGCCCAGGGCACGTGCCCTGCTCGCCCCGTGCTAGATACGCCTCTGCATGGAACCTGCAAACTGTATGGCCTCGTAGGCCGCCACCATCTTCCCCAACAACTGAATGCACTGATGGATCGACACACTCGATGGTTTCAATATCTGTTTTACCATTTTCTGGATTTCCAGAGCCTTTTCCACCGGAAGAAATACTCTCTGAACTTCTGTGTCCAGAATCATCCCGAGAAAAGACAATCTTGTTGTCGGTTCCAACTGTGACTTTGGATAATTTATGATCCAACCGTGTTGTTGGAGTATTGACAGGGAGAGTGTGATGTTTTGTAACAACTGCTCCCTGGATCTCGCCTTTATCAGGAGATCGTCTAGAAAAGGAATTATAATGACTCCTTTTTGACGCAGGAGAACCATCATCTCCGCCATCACCTTGGTGAATGCCCTTGGCGCCGTGGAAAGACCGAAAGGTAACGTCTGGAATTGGTAATGGCAATCCTAAACCGCGAATCTCAGATAAGGCTGGTGAGGAGGATAAATGGGAACATGCAAGTAAACATCTTTTATGTCTACAGACACCATGTACTCCCCCTCCTCCAGACTGGAAATCACTGCTTTCAGTGATTCCATTTTGAACTTAAATCGTTTCAAGTAGAGATTCAGATTTTTCAGGTTCAGGATCGGTCTGACCGAGCCTTCCGGCTTCAGAACTACAAAAAGGCTTGAATAAAACCCCCTCCCCTTGTTGTGACAAAGGTACCAGGACTATGACCTGATCCTGACATAATGTTTGGATTGCCGCTGTTACTGCTTCCCTTTCTGGAAGAGAAGCTGGCAAGGTCGATTTGAAAAATCGGCATGGGGGAACGTCTTGAAACTCCAGCTTGTATACCTGGGACAATATTTGCAACACCCAGGGATCCAGGCCAGACAGAATCCAACCTTGGATGAACAGTTTGAGACGTGCCCCCACCCGAGCGGCCTCCCGCAAAGGAGCACCAGTGTCATGCTGAAGATTTGGCAGAAGTAGGGGTAGACTTCTGCTCCTGGGAACCTGAAGCTGCTGTGGACTTTTCCCTTTCCCTACCCGCAAAGAAGGGGGAACCTCTTGCTTTTTTGTATTTATTGGGCCGAAAGGACTGCATGTGCGGGTGATATGTCTTTTTTGCCGGTGCAGGCAAAGAGGGCAAAAATGTCGACTTACTGCAGTAGCCGCCGAGACTAACGCATCCAGTCCATCGCCAAATATGGCCTCACCTTTATATGGGAGAGCCTCCATATTTCTTTTGGAATCAGCATCTGCGTTCCACTGGCGAATCCACAACGCTCGCCGAGCCGATACGGCTTGTGAACTCAAGAGTCCAATATCTTTCATCGCTTCTAGCATGTATGCGGCAGCGTCTTTGATATTCCCTGACTAAAGGAGTAACTCATCTTTATCAATCGTGTCATCAGACACGCTTTCTGACCATTTTTCAATAGCGCGACTCACCCACGCGCAAGCAATTGTGGGCCTGAGCAGCGTACCATTGGCAACCTAAATGGATTTCAATGTAGTTTCCATCTTTCGGTCTGCCGGCTCTTTTAGTGAAGCCGTGCCAGGTGCAGGGAGAATTACCTTCTTTGTCAAACTGGACAGTGCACTGTTTAACACAGGGGGTGACTCCCATTTTTTCCTGTCCTCCACCGGGAAAGGATAAGCTGAATTCTCTTGGGAATAAGAAATTTATTTTCGGGATTCACCCACATCCCTTCAAAGAGTGTATTAAGCTTGTGGGAAGGAGGGAAAGTGACCTTAGATTTCTTTTCTTTATAGAAATAAGCCTTCTCCTGAGGTACAGGAGTGGCTTCCGTGACTTCCAGAACTTCCCTTATAGCCACAATCATATATTGTATATTTTTTGCCAATTTATTATCTATTTCTCTGGAGTCACTATCGTCGACAGAAGAATCAGTGTCGGTATCAGTATCAGTATTCACAATATTCGCAAATGGTCTCTTATGTGACCCAGAGGGGTTGCCTGCGGATGAAAAATCACATCCTCCACAGATTTTCTCCAGCACTCAGCATGAGATTCAGACTTATCTAATCTCCTATTGATATGATGCATACAATCACGTATTTCTTTCACCCATGCAGGCTCTTAGTGTGCCGGCAGCGCCAACACATTACACTTCTGTGTCCCTAAAATGGTTTCCTCCGACGGGAGGAACTCCCTGCCTCTGACATGTCTTACACACGTGTACAACACACACACAAAGACACACTGGGACTTATAGGGGACAGACCCACAGTAAAATCTGTCAGAGGGATACAGTTTAGGAGCAGCCAGTTCACAACCCCAGCGCCAGTATCTAATGCCTGTGAACACAGAATGCCCACTGACATGCAGCGCTTTTTACACAGTAAAACACACTTGTAAAGCACCAAATTCGCTTGTGCCCCCTCCTGTTTTGCACCCTGATACTTGTAGTCAGAAGTGAAGGAGGACCAGCGATGTCTCTGCAGCCTGAGGAGAGAGAAAATGGCACTGAGCAGTGTGCTGGCTGCCTTAGGAAGAAGCTCCGCCCTTATTACCTCAGGAACTTTTCATAATATACTGGCGGGGGTAGGGCTGTGCCTGGGCATCTTATGCCCCCCTTTTTGCCCTTTATAGAGGTGTTTTTGCTGCCCAGGGCACCCCCCGCGCCCTGCAGTGCCTGTGTGTGTGGGCAGCAATGGCGCGCTGCGCTCCTGCCAGCCGCGCTTTACCTCAGTCACTTTTCTTGATAGAAGATCTGTCTTCTTCTACTCACCTGTCTTCTGACTTCTGGCTCTGTAAGGGGGGTGACGGCGTGCTGTGGGAGTGAACATCTAGACACGGCTAGCGTTCAGTACCCTTCAGGAGCTAATGGTGTCCTGTCAGCCAGAAGCAGAGCCATGAAACTCTTCAGGAAGTTGGTTCCTACTTCTGCCTCCACAGTCCCACGAAGCAGGGAGTCTGTTGCCAGCAGTTCTCCCTGAAAATAAAAAAAACTAACATAAGTCTTTTCAGAGAAACTCAGTAGAGCTCCTCTGGAGTGCATCCAGTCTGCCTGGACACGTTTCTAAAAACTGAGGTCTGGAGGAGGGGCATAGAGGGAGGAGCCAGTTCACACCCATTGAAAAGTCTTAAGAGTGCCCATGGCTCCTGCGGAACCATCTATACCCCATGGTCATGAAGTGGACCCCAGCATCCTCTAGGACATATGAGAAAAAGAAAAAAAATACCAAAAAGGCCATCTTCTGCACTGAGGGCACCACGATACTCAGTTTGGGAGCCACTGATATAACACACCCAATGGATACTTATGTTTCAGTTTCACTATTAGCAAAATATATTTGCAATTACTACAAGTATGTATCTCTCTTCACTATTACTCTGAGTGGATTCCGCGCTCATGTGTAATGTGTGTCAGAGATTGTGTTACATGGTATATAAGTAAGACAGAAAATCCACCACAAGATTCCACACAAAACCATCTAACAATTCTCACAGGAACTGAAAGCAGCAGATTCACGTGTTCACCTCCAAGGACCTCAGCGTTACTCTGTATAACCAAACCCTGTCTGTGTGCCAGGCTCAGCTGCCAATGGGCTCGTAATCACCCATCTATTTATTGTTATCCGCCCATCTCCATAGCACAGATAATTCATGCGTCAACAATATTATTCAGGGTTTGGCAGCGCTCTGCTGTATAGTCTGGTGTGCCGGCAATAGGAAGAGAAACAAATACTGGATGGAGCTAGGGTCCCCAGCAGCACAGAGTAGTGATGTCACACTGATACAGGAAGCCACAGGCTGAGAGTTATATAGTGGAAGGAGCAGGGTCCCCAGCAGCACAGAGTAGTGATGTCAGGCTGCTGTCACACTGATACAGGAAGCCACAGACTGAGAGTTATATAGTGGCAGGAGCAGGGTCCCCAGCAGCACAGAGTAGGGATGTCAGGCTACTGTCACACTGATACAGGAAGCCACAGACTGAGAGTTATATAGTGGTAGGAGCAGGGTCCCCAGCAGCACAGAGTAGGGATGTCAGGCTGCTGTCACACTGATACAGGAAGCCACAGGCTGAGAGATGTATAGTGATAGGAGCAGGGTCCCCAGCAGCACAGAGTAGGGATGTCAGGCTGCTGTCACACTGATACAGGAAGCCACAGGCTGAGAGATGTATAGTGATAGGAGCAGGGTCCCCAGCAGCACAGAGTAGGGATGTCAGGCTGCTGTCACACTGATACAAGAAGCCACAGGCTGAG